>NW_007451790.1:0-374 GCF_000475195.1 Diaphorina citri | reverse complement strand
GGAAATCATTTTTCTTTTATCATGTAATATTTGTGAATAGGTATCTGGGAATACCTAGTACTGCACAAACTTTCCTAGGGTGACTTAAAATTTTGTGGTGCCTAATTCCCCATCCGTGCCACAAGCTTTGCTTTTATGGATGCGTATACCATTTATATGAATTTTCATGTTCTGTTATGTTGAAATATCAGTAAATGAAAACTTGATAAATTGAATTGATTACTAATTACCTACCTACCTAATTTTGAAGTTTAAATCTTGCCACGGTTATTCATAAATCAGTTTCTAATTAGGTCAGTCTTTGGATTTTGCTTGCCAGATTTTCAGACTTTTAATGATTTTCAGATTTTTAATTGGTGGAGACATCTGAGCTC
>NW_007451789.1:0-374 GCF_000475195.1 Diaphorina citri | reverse complement strand
CCTTTGTACTATTGGGGGCGACCCCGTGTATTAATAAAATAAATAAATAATGAGGTGAAAGTTGTGAATAGGATAGACCTATCTTCCTCGAAGGGGAAAAAGGAAGACGAAGAAAAAGCTTATCTTGTGCTGCAGATAGGTGAAGACTCTGTAGAGTTTAGACGGGGATAATGATTGATGGCGCTGGAGCAAGGTATGACAGTAAAGTTGAAGGTTAATCCAGCAGGAAAATCTTCAGAATAAAAAGTATCTTTACCATAGAAAATAAAAAAAAAAGACTTGTGAAATACTAGCTCCTAGCTTGATTAATCATTTTTAACTACAGTAAAAAAAAAAAAAAAAAAAAAAAAAAAATTCTTTTAAAACACACAAAA
>NW_007451788.1:0-374 GCF_000475195.1 Diaphorina citri | reverse complement strand
ATAGGAAGAGTGATGGATAGATATTAATTTGATTTGTTTAGTGGAAGAGATAAAAAGAATGGCAGCAACACGAGCTCTATCATGTCGAAGCATTCAAAACACTTTCGCCTTGATTTATTTTCTTTTCATTTGACGAACATTGGGAGGGGTAAAGCGACTTGTCTTTTTGTATCCCATATCCCAGGAGCACAAGAGACAGTAGAGTCAGAAATGCTCAAACAGAACAAGCATGTTTACGAAAACGTTCTTTATAGAATAACCCGGGACTTTTGCCTTTTTTGTGAAGATTTCTAGAGGTTTTCTGAGAAGTTTCTCAGTTCTTACCTGCTAAGGTTTAATAGACGTAGAAACATAGATAAGTACATAATTATTTT
>NW_007451787.1:0-293 GCF_000475195.1 Diaphorina citri | reverse complement strand
GTCTACTCTCATAACTTTTTCGATATCTCTAACCGTTTGGTGAAAACCGCCAAAAAGCGGTTATTTCCGCCTGTGGGCAGAGCCAAGTGCAACTTTTGCCGAATTTCAGATTTTTCCCTTTACTTACTCATCAAGACCTACCATCCTGCCAAATTTCAAGTTTCTACGACATCGGGAAGTGCCTCAACATTTTGATGAGTGAGTGAGTGAATGATTGAGTAAAAAAATTGCGATTTTTGCGCCTCTATATCTCTGGAACTACTTGGTATTAAGAGCTCAAATTTTCAAGGTAT
>NW_007451786.1:0-374 GCF_000475195.1 Diaphorina citri | reverse complement strand
CTGATCAGGTGTCAGGTATACCTGATAGAGTTAGTTCTACCTGAGAATATGTGTGCTCATCAGGTAGCCCTGGCAGACGGACATTTTCAGCCGTACCTGTCAGGTCTACCTGATAGTGGGAGTGCTCGTCAGCTATACCTAATCAGGTGTACCTGTCAGGTCTACCTGATAGTGAATGGCTGGCCTAAGACTTAGCGAAATTCTCTGGTGTCTTAATACCTTTATTATTTCAGAGTTGATTTAGGTAGGTGACATGAATTTTCACACAATCGTATAGGGCAGAACGTTGCCAAAATGTTTGAACAGGCTGTGGAAAACAATCTTCCTACTAAACTTGTATCAGAATGAAGACAAGGTAAACTGTTCAAATATTT
>NW_007451785.1:0-374 GCF_000475195.1 Diaphorina citri | reverse complement strand
TAAGGGGGAAGCCACATGTATGGGAACACGTGTTGGGTTTGAATGGACACTTGGGCTTAGCCCAGTGGCGTAGCCAAGAACATGGAATGACTTCCCCTAATAGTTCATTATTTGTCTGGCTGGGGACGTTAAACAGGGAGTAGCCAACTTGGTGTTGCTGGGGGACTTTAAACAGGGAGGATACCATCCTGAAATTTCCCTTGCAAAAAAATAGCAAAAGTTGAGTGCGAAAGGCATCCACGCGCAAAATTTCTAACCAAAACCAAATGTCAGCCCAAAGCAATGACCTTAGTTAGGGCTGATTGAGAGGCTGGTGAAAAACGCCGACCCCGTCTGTACACGGGGAAAAGCGAAGAAGAAGAAGAAGAAGAAGA
>NW_007451784.1:0-374 GCF_000475195.1 Diaphorina citri | reverse complement strand
CGAGTTTTTAACTCAGCGATCAACTCCTTACATGTCAGTTCATTCAACTTCTTCATAACCATTTTGAATAAATGTAGCGCACAAGTCTAACCGGGTCAACACAAACAAGTAAACTCGGAATTCTCGGAAACAAAACAGAAAGAGAAATATTTCAATGCACAAAATAAAGACGACAAACAGTCTACCAGTTTAACACACAAAACAAAAACGAACTCCCCAGGAGATAATTTACTCTCTCGATAAAAAAACAGCGATAGGTACGAAGGGGAGCACTGTTTGTGCGATACGCACTTCGTGAAACTCGAAAATAAACGAAAACCGAAAAACGAAATACTAGACGCTAATCCCACTTCTGACACCAAATTGTTACGTAT
>NW_007451783.1:0-374 GCF_000475195.1 Diaphorina citri | reverse complement strand
CAGACTAAGCAACTTGAGAACATTTTGGTACTTACCTTTACTAGAGACAATGCCTTCAAAGGGTTGAGTAAACTGCAAGTGAACATCCATATGATCTTTGCCACACATGACTTCAAGTGACTGAATGGCCGGCATTCCATCAGGCCTTTCCAAAGGCCAAATGTCATTTCCACCATAAACTCCGATCTGAAACAAATACATGTAGGTAGGTATAGTTTATTTGCCTCTATTCGGATCCTAAAATCAATAGCTGCTAAGTAAATTCGTTCCAACAGATCATATAGGTAAGAGATACCTATCCAAGTAAAAGTAAATCGGACATGAGCAAATGATCTCTGCTGGATTCTAACTACTATCCTTCCATTAGTATACAA
>NW_007451782.1:0-374 GCF_000475195.1 Diaphorina citri | reverse complement strand
ATAGCTTAAAATTAACTAAACATGACCGAGTGATCGACTACTGGTGTAAAGTCGACTACTGGTACATTCACCCTACTTGATTTATTTTAGTCAAAGTTGGACCGGTACCCTTAATATTAGGTAGACAGTACTGAAAACTGCCCTTTCCCATTCCTTAAACAGCATTTCTTTAATAACATATCCTCCCGTTCAATAAAAGTGACTCGAGATTTTATTTGTCCTGCATTTCAGCTATTATTGTACGTAGAAGAGCCCAAGTAGTACCAAATGAAAAACTTTTTTCTTGTCTATAAGGCACACCTGCCTCGGTGGTGTAGTGGTCAAGGCGCTCGACTGGTAAACAGGAGGGCGTGGGTTCAATCCCAGCCGAGGTA
>NW_007451781.1:0-374 GCF_000475195.1 Diaphorina citri | reverse complement strand
TAGAGGGTATCTCTAAAATGTTTCTAAATAATGTAAAATTCGTGAAACATGATATTCCGACAAAATATCAAGAATAGCTATCCGGAGTGTCTGGAAAACGTACCAAGTGCACTCAGCCTCGTGAGGACGATTGGGGATCTGATGCTTGACATCTCACCTCATGAAGGGCGAGAGTCGTATAAGCTTAACCCATTGGGGTATCTGCCCCTCCACTTAAGAAATAAAGGGCGAGACTTGAAAGTCTAATGTGACTTTAGCAGTTAAAGAACTGAAAGAAATTTTCGACTGATTGCTTGTAAAAAAATAACCCCACTAATACACTTTGCTATTTTGTGAGTTGACTTGAACTCGAACCGCCGACCTCCAGATCCAAA
>NW_007451780.1:0-374 GCF_000475195.1 Diaphorina citri | reverse complement strand
AGATTTTAGATGAATAAAGTAAACATCAAAAGAATGATATATAAGTACTAGTTCCTTGTTTATACTGTTAGAATAAACATTTGCTTATCTTGCCAGTATTGGACATTTGGACTGCAAAATCCCTGGAGCACCAGAAGTGGATATTGGTGAAATTATTCTTATCCTCAAAGTTGGGCTATTTTTTTCAATGCCTAAGCCGCTGGAATTTTTCCAGGAATCCGACCATTGTTTTAACAGGAGGTTTGCACTCTTGAGGTGTCGGTTCCGGTTACATAACATCCTGTCAGATCGGTTCTAGTACTAGACAACTAGACATAAGCATATCAGGTCTACAATGTAACAAAGTCCTGAGGAAAAGAGTATGAAATTGATTC
>NW_007451779.1:0-374 GCF_000475195.1 Diaphorina citri | reverse complement strand
GGTCCTCGTCTTGATTGTATCCATGGGATGCCCCACCAGCAACCCCATCACCCCTGAAACAAAGGCAAATGTTGTTCATTTTATGATGGGCTTATTAAGAATCTTGGTTAAAGCATGAAATTGATGCTGACTGCTCAATAACCCACTTTAGCTTCAACAGGTGTCATATAATAGGACGCATCTATTTCACTAACTGATGTGAGATGAGTATTTTGTTAGTCACATTGACTAAAATTCAAAGTTGTGTTTTTTGTCTCGTTACTACAGCTACCTACCAGTAGTGTATAAGGATAGAGCCTCTTGGATGACCGGAGTCCACCCGCTCTTATCCACTGGTGGGTACAGAACCCCTGTGAACTGTTCCACTTCATATT
>NW_007451778.1:0-374 GCF_000475195.1 Diaphorina citri | reverse complement strand
ATTTTTGTTACCTATTTGTTAGTTTTCTAAAAACTTATAAGTAAACTTAGAAAACCTTTAATTCTCATGTTCAGTGATTTCAGTGCAGTAATATTTCGGGGAAAAATACCCATTAGGTAGGTACCTATGTACCTATCTACAATCTTATCTCTTGATAGAAAAGTAAATACTCGTATATACGTACATACATATTATTTTGATTTGAGTGGCACTCAGCAGTAACCCACGGAACTGATGTACGTATGTTTGTTTGTATGTTTTTTTGGACAGTTGGGGAGATGGGGGCCATTATGAAAAGGGTCACAAAACAACATTGTAACTCTTCCTAGAAGTCATTCTTTTTTCCTTTATTGTTGGAAGGTATTATTTTTATT
>NW_007451777.1:0-374 GCF_000475195.1 Diaphorina citri | reverse complement strand
TGCAGTTAAAACTTTGCATTAATTGCAGTGATAATTTGTTGGAAAAAATGAGCTGGAGCTAAAAATAATAATACAGAGAGTATTACAAATGTACATATTTGTTGATTGAAATAATTATTAATATTTTTTATTAATTTTATCATTATCTGGTGGTGGTTGTTGTAGCGGTGTAACTGCACTGAGGGGGGTTGATGGTCTCAAGCCAAGCAAGATTACTTGGCCTGTCCCGAACCGCAGTCAACCATCATGAGGACTTGTGCTTTTGAAGCATGATCCTCGGTAGCACCAGTTCCTCTATTTCGTTCATATTTTCAAATCATATCGAGGACAATACATACCTCGGCCGGGATTGGATCCATGCCCTCCTGTTTACG
>NW_007451776.1:0-374 GCF_000475195.1 Diaphorina citri | reverse complement strand
TCTTGTGACAAAGATGGCAAACCAGTTTACATAAACAAGCAGTCAACAAGCAGAACGAAGTTTTGCTAGTGGATCTAGAAAATTACAAACTAATCAACTTTTTATAGTCATCATCAAAGAAGATAAACAAGTCGTCAAAATCAAGGAACTCGGAATAAATAGTTCGTCCAAATTGAGCAACCCAAAAGCCATGGCAAACCAGTTTACATAAACAAGCAGTCAACAAGCAGAACGAAGTTTTGCTAGTGGATCTAGGAAATTACAAACTAATCAACTTTATATAGTCATCATCAAACAAGATAAACAAGTCGTCAAAATCAAGGAACTCGGAATAAATAGTTCGTCCAAATTGAGCAACCCAAAAGCCCTATTAT
>NW_007451775.1:0-374 GCF_000475195.1 Diaphorina citri | reverse complement strand
TGGTAAGTTGGCGTTGAAACCCAGGGAGACTCTTGCGTTATTGAACAGGCCTGTCTTAACCCAGATTATATGATCTTGGATTGAGTTGTTTGAAACAGATCAAGCTCATGCAGACCGGATAATAGTGGCTTATCAGTCAACTAGACATAATGACAATGACTAGGAGACTCTTGCGTTATTGAACAGGCCTGTCTTAACCCAGATTATATGATCTTGGATTGAGTTGTTTGAAACAGATCAAGCTCATGCAGTCCGTATAATAGTGGCTTATCAGTCAACTAGACATAATGACTAGAAAAAAACAAACATCAATATTAGGTTCTGGCCAATTATTTCAAAGTGTTTTTCAAACAAAGTTCACGAATTGAAATAAA
>NW_007451774.1:0-374 GCF_000475195.1 Diaphorina citri | reverse complement strand
CTTTTTTTTTTTTTTTTTTTTTTTTTTCCTCAGTGCAACTTCATAGTGTAGGTACCTATTTATGTAACGAATACAATGTCACAGTCTAGTCACATATTATGTAAAACTTCAGTATATATATAGGAATGTAACACATTCTTAGATATACATAAATGCTGTTGTTTTTGGCTCTCTCAGTTCGAATATCGAATTCAAATGTTTTATTTAAATTACCCGCATAGGTCAAACTAAAGAGTCCCTTCCGGCGCAAACGACCTTACCATAATAAGAGTAAAAACGCCTAATCGAAAAAAAAGAGTCCCTTTACCAGCAGTTCCAAAATATTCCCATTTATTGCTGAATTCCTCAGGTTTTCAACTTGTCTTACCATTCGT
>NW_007451773.1:0-374 GCF_000475195.1 Diaphorina citri | reverse complement strand
GAAAAAAGCTAGAAGGAATTCTGTTGTTGCGTAGATTTGGCGGTTTTGGCAATAGGTAGCATATTCTTATGCTGATGAGCATATTTTTCTTTTAGAGCTTCCACAAGTAGGTATCTCTCATTCAAACAATTCAAGGTATGGCACAAAGCTGAAGAAATTCCTGAACCACAAAGCTACCGGCTTCTCAATTGATGACCAAAACACGAAACCCAAACAACCAGTAGCAGAGGAACTGTCAATCTCTGATTTATTTGGTCGCCTCCAATCCAAAATGGCCACCTTTTGGTATCGCATGAGTGGTTGATCAATATTCTGAACGATACTTCTGGTATTGTTGTCCACATGCATATTGATTTGTCCATCAACGTGTTTCT
>NW_007451772.1:0-374 GCF_000475195.1 Diaphorina citri | reverse complement strand
AAACCTGGTTCAAGTTCAACTCATAAATTAAGCGATTAGGCAAAAAGTATTTGGTTCAAGTTCAACTCGAAAATTAAGTAATTGGGTAAAAAGTATTTTAGTCACAAACGTTGGCTTTTTTAAGGCTTAAAAAAGAGGTTTGATAGAGGGAATTGTAAGAACAAAAGTCTTATCGTCCGAAAACCGAGGAGAGAAACAGGATAGGACAGAAGAAAGCTTGCAGTTCCGGGAGCAGACTCTATTTACTTAGGATAAAGCTCGCCCCGCGCGGAAATTCTGTGACCTAGCCCTTACAGGCGTGCTACCTTCCAAACTAACTGGGCTGACTTGATGATCTTTTAATCACACAATATTTGTACCAATTTAGCAACCCC
>NW_007451771.1:0-374 GCF_000475195.1 Diaphorina citri | reverse complement strand
TTAAATTAGTGGAGATGCCGAAACTCATGATGAGAATAGTGGAGATGACAAAACTCAACATGAAATTGGTGGAGATGTCACTATTTCCGCTTAAATTAGTGAATCTGATCATATTCATGGTTAACATCCCATACAATTGGTGGAGATGTCAATATTCCCGATTAAAATTAGTGGAGATGACAAAACTCCAGGTATCATTTCTACAATATTTTCAATAATTTGACCACTGTGAGTTCATCCTGTACATATTGGAAAAGGAATTTCCCCCGAAAATAATGTTCACAAACAATACAAAAATCCTGCGAGGAGGATACTTGATATCGGAAAACGAAAAGGTAAGAAAAAATAAAGTGCCTTCTTTATTTTTTCAAATT
>NW_007451770.1:0-374 GCF_000475195.1 Diaphorina citri | reverse complement strand
GGGAATCGAAACCGCGGCCTAGCGCTTACAAGACAGACGCACTACCAACCAAGCTAACTAGGCTGGCCAAGACAGGATTAGATTACATTACATTAAAATGGGGGTCTTTCCTGACGAAGCTCCTGTGTGCGGAGTCCAGTATGTAGGACTATTGCACCGAAGACAGGATTGAATTTAAGAAATACATTGAAAATACTAAGCTGAAATACTATGGATTACCTGAGGTATAATGGAGAGACGGGCTCTTAGATCATGTAGACCTAGAGAGGATGTTTCTATAGAGTCAATGCGAATCAAACCCTCGTTTATCGCCAAACGGAACAGGGCCTGAATTAGAGAGGATTTACCGGCTCCTGTGCGACCTGAAATAGAGA
>NW_007451768.1:0-374 GCF_000475195.1 Diaphorina citri | reverse complement strand
TTTATCATTGTAAGGAGGTGTTGTGCCCTATGGTAAATGCTACTCCGTGCTAAAAGCTGTCATTGTGTCCTGTCGAGCAGCCGTGTACCTAATTGGTGCTGAATAGGATCAGAAGTCCAAGTCGAAAGAATTTTAATTGTCTTAAGACTCTTAAGAGTCTCAAGTATACGACTCTTAAGAGTCTCAAGTATACGACTCTTAAGAGTCTTAAGTATACGACTCTTAAGAGTCTTAAGTATACGACTCTTAAGTAGGTATACGACTCTTATACAACTCTTAAGTAGGTATACGACTCTTATACGACTCTTAAGTAGGTATACGACTCTTATACGACTCTTAAGAGTCTTAAGTATACGACTCTTAAGTAGGTATAC
>NW_007451767.1:0-374 GCF_000475195.1 Diaphorina citri | reverse complement strand
TATCTTCAAAGAGTTTGGGAGTTCGAGTTATATCGTTGGAGATTTCGGCAAGCCATGACTCAAACAACTTAAGCCTGACTCAACAGCAAATATCTTGTGCTCTGCAATAATCTAACACACCTAGAGACAATACAGGGTTCAACACAATAATGTCTTAGAAGTATAAGTACCTATTGTGCTTTATTTAGAAGTTTGGACTGTCAGCTTAGAGCAAGTTCTTCCATTATACTACCAGTTTCTTGGATATAGCTAGACACCTTTGTACCTAATTTGCTTTGTCAGCCAGGGTGTTGAAGTTGAATATTCATATTACCTATCTCCTTGGTGGAACCAAAATTAGATCCGATAATAAAATACACCCAAGATCAGCCACT
>NW_007451766.1:0-374 GCF_000475195.1 Diaphorina citri | reverse complement strand
AAGCCAGCCGTTCCGAGAACGAACATTATCCCATCAGGATAAAATCCGCCCCAGGCGGGAATCGAACATGCGGCCTAGCGCTTACAAGGCAGACGCACTACCAACTAGGCTAACTAGGCTCGCTGAAAAACCTTTTCTTTGTTTGATAGGGACTTAAACTGTGTCCAACGGTCTACACACATAGTCGACGGTTGTCGATCGAAGAGTTGAATCTATGTTATCGAGACAGGCAGTGTGGACGGTTCAGTCGGCACCGATCGACGTCTAATCGACTATGTATGGATACAGCTAAGGGACTCAAGTTTACTGTATAACTGATCAAGTTTACTGTATAACTGCTCAAGTTTACTGTATAACTGCTGAGGTTTACTGTA
>NW_007451765.1:0-374 GCF_000475195.1 Diaphorina citri | reverse complement strand
TACATACAACCTATTACTACATTATCATGGCTAATTTCAATCTCTACAAAAATATAATTTTCTCCTACTAATAAAGTTTTAAATTTCAGTTTCTTATTAATTAAGATTAGAAGTCCTCCACTAGCTCTTCCTCTTTGGCCTGTTCTTTTTGCAGGGCTATGTACATAATTATACTCATCTTTGAGCCAAATTGGTAAAATGGGTTCCCTGATTACCCAGGTTTCTGTTAATCCTATTATATGGAATTCTAATATTTTATTCTTCTGTGTGTCGTCTAGATCTAATACATTTTTCATACCCTCCACATTCCACATCATTACCTGTAATTGCTATTCTGTTTGATCAGTTTGCATGATTGTAGTCTCGAAATCATC
>NW_007451764.1:0-374 GCF_000475195.1 Diaphorina citri | reverse complement strand
TCTCAAACCCGACGGACCTACCCACGTCTCCAGATAATAAACACTGAAGCTTCTAATGGTGAGTCAACGTGGGTTTTTGGAAGAGATATGTAAAGAGGGAGTTATTTATTGAGTAGCGACCAGTGGCGACATTATCAGTGTAAAAAGATTATTTATATATGGAAATTGATTGTAAAATGAGGCACTTAGTAATGCTGTGATATCCACAAAGTTAACACAAATAATTTGAGATTTGATTTGATTTTTTGGGGAATATTAGGATACAATATACATAATATCTCGGTTGGGATTGGAATTCGAAAGAGGCGGTCTAGGAGTGAGCTGAACAGTGAGCAGAAAAGAAATATAGCCAGCCTAGTTAGCTTAGTTGGTAG
>NW_007451763.1:0-374 GCF_000475195.1 Diaphorina citri | reverse complement strand
GTTATGGATAGGAGAGAAGCAAATTAGTGCAGCCCAAATCAATGTGAGTCGGCCATCGCGGATCCACTTCGTTACAATAGAGTGAAACAGCTCTCCTTATTTTTATATTATAGAAAAATTGTAACATACCTATACGAATCGCAGTGCTAGTGGAAAAGCGTCTCAACTCAAAATACACCTGGGTTTACTAAAAACCGCATCAAAATTGTTCTTCCATCACTAAGCAGCACTTTTGTCATTTTCCCGCTCCCCCTTTGAATTGTGTCGACGAATTCAATAGTATTAAATCATTTTATGCCAGCCTACTTAGCTTAGTTGGTAGTGCGTCTGCCTCGTAAGCGCTAGGCCGCGGGTTCGATTCCCGCCCGGGGCGG
>NW_007451762.1:0-374 GCF_000475195.1 Diaphorina citri | reverse complement strand
AGTGAAAAATGCCATAGTAACATCATTGGGTAAGTTTTAGTAAGTTCCGACCATTTCCGAGTGAAAATGCCGTAATAATATCATTGGACAAGTTTTGGTAAGTTCCGATCATTTCCGAGTGAAAAATTAAATAATAACATCATTGGGTAAGTTTTGGTAAGTTCCGACCATTTCCGAGTGAAAATGCCGTAATAACATCATTGGGTAAGTTTTGGTAAGCTCCGAACGTTTCCGAGTGAAAAATACCATAATAAGCTTAGCAGTTAAAAACCAACATTATGAGAAGAAAATCAGTCTTTCATCAAATTTAAGGCCGAAGGGGCCCTTTGGGGGCCTTGAAAATATGAAAAGGCACACCTACCACTCACGAGAAA
>NW_007451761.1:0-374 GCF_000475195.1 Diaphorina citri | reverse complement strand
CGTGATCATTCATAAACTGATTGAAGGTTATACTGGTTAATCACCTCAACAAGAGATCAGTCTGGTGCCATATACGTATGTGAAAGTGAACCGTCTTCACGATGTGCTTTTTTCTTCCTTCTTGCATACTCTCAATCCGCATTTGAGAGTAAAAGGCTACTGATGTGAACCTTAGAAGGCTTTCCTCAAATTTGACTTGGTAATTAGATACGTCGTTGTAATTACATAGGCACTCTTATCAGGTCAGTATAATTGAAAGTTAAATGATAAAACCCTTAGTAAATAAATTCTAACACTATAGGTATGACTGCGAGGAGGAATGACCATCATTAATGGAAGTGCAGTGAACCAAGACACGCGAGTCGTCGGTGTTT
>NW_007451760.1:0-374 GCF_000475195.1 Diaphorina citri | reverse complement strand
TGATGATCATTTGATACGAAATTCCGTCCGGGCCACATGCATGAGACACACAACCATGAAAACTATTGATAAGTTCCGGATAGGTGAATGGGACGTTTAAATAGTCATTTGTTAAGTCATTCGTGGTTGAGATCGGGATTCTTTCAATCTCTTCTTTGTAAGATTGAAATTCTTGTCTGTATTGAGAAGAAGATGAAACTTGGGTAAAATGCTCCGCTAAAATGTTAGCTATGTCTTTTTTGTTTGTTGTTAGTTCCCCAGAATAATTACGGATGGCAGGTATTGGGTTGAATTTCACATTACCTTTAACCTTTCTCATTTGACTCCACATTTCTTTAGAATTTAAGGGGTACTTGATTGAATCAACAAATTTT
>NW_007451759.1:0-374 GCF_000475195.1 Diaphorina citri | reverse complement strand
GTAATAATAAAGGAAGGACGGACTAAAAAGCACACACCTTACAAAAAATTCTAGGTAGCTTATAAACAAGAAGCTCTCTTTAGAATGCATCATTTAAGGACTTTAAGGCGTTTTATTTATTTAATCACTTTTGGCCACTTTTGGGGGTCAAGGGGACTTTAAGGCGTTTTATTTATTTAATCACTTTTGGGGGTCAAGGAATGATACAAAAGAACTTACTAAAATGGATCTTGGGCAGGTGAACTTTTTTGGTTGGTTTCTTCTTGGATTTCTTGACGTTCGCCAAACGATCCTTAATGTCCTTATCCTTGATCGAACGGAACAGGTTATCGAGCGATTCGAAAAATATGTACATGACTGGTTTAAAATTTTCT
>NW_007451758.1:0-374 GCF_000475195.1 Diaphorina citri | reverse complement strand
TTTTTTTTCTTTCTGAAACGTATTTATTTTTAAAAAGCTCAAACTTATTGCTCGGGATATGTTATGTAGAACCAGTAGTGTACAAGTAGTACTGGTTGGAAGGTGCTACACCAACCCTGACCAGCAGTCTCCAACGTCGACTTCGCGTCGATCGAATTTTTGACCGACTGTTTTTGAAGGTCATGATTATGGACAACTATTTGTTCTTCTGAATTAGATAATTAATTTTAATGTCCAAAAGATGTCATTTATTTCCCTGCTTTCATTATCATGGATTATCAGAAGTTGAAAATTCAGCGTTTGGGAAAGACTTTTTCATTTTGAACCCAATGGTGAAAATTGTGCAATCTCCCAAGTAATGTGAATTGAAACTT
>NW_007451757.1:0-374 GCF_000475195.1 Diaphorina citri | reverse complement strand
CTGTATTGTCGTCCCGAAATGGAAGAGAGAAAGTAGACAGGATAGGACACAGCCAGATAAAGAACCATTAAACTTCACTACTGATAAGTGAAAGAGCTATCTCCGTGGCCGAGTGGGTATCACACGAGGCTTGCAATCCGGAGGTCCCGGGTTCGATTCTCGGCGAGGTTGAAGTTTATTCGGCTCTGTGCTCTGAGTGCACTCAGCCTCGTGAGGACAAGTGATTTTAAAAGAAAAATTCGAGAAACGACAGAAACCTGTTCTTACCTCCATAAGGTGGTGGATACTGGCTTGCAAGTATCGAGTAGCCCAGGCCTACATGAGTATGATGGTGGGTGTGCACATGTCTCTGGGGTGGAGGTGACGAGGACCGC
>NW_007451756.1:0-374 GCF_000475195.1 Diaphorina citri | reverse complement strand
CCCAACCCAGTACGAAAAGTCTCCTTCCCCTGGGTGAGAAAATTCGACGACCTTTGCAATGGGATCGAACCCATGCTATTCTTCTTGTCATGTCGTTACCGGAACTCCTCTACCACTTTCAACATTAATAATTAGAGGTCACTCCCTCTCGTCCACCCCAATATGAAATGTTCCCTTCCCCATAGCAAATTCGACGCCATTACAATGGGATTGAACCCACGCTAGGTATTCTTCTTGTCGTGTCGTAACCGGAACTCCTCTACCACTTTCAACATTAATAATTAGAAGTCACTCCCTCTCGTCCACCCCAATATGAAATGTTCCCTTCCCCATAGCAAATTCGACGCCATTACAATGGGATTGAACCCACGCTA
>NW_007451755.1:0-374 GCF_000475195.1 Diaphorina citri | reverse complement strand
GTTCTGATCCCCTTAATAATACTTTGTTAAATTTTGTCAATGCAGCTTTTCCCATCGTTATGTTCCCAGAAATTCGGTGAATTTCTAAACAAAAATTGTATCAAATCCACGGGTTATTGTCCTTAGTTCTCGGGTTATTCTTTAGCCCGATCAGCAAAAATATTCAACCAATTAAAAATTAAGTATCCAAATTTCGGCCAATCAAATCTCGTTTCAATACTCACGTGAGTAATTGCACTGCTGAATAGAACCAGAGGTCGAAGGCTCAAATCAGTTGTCCCAGAAGTGTAGAAAAGTGAAGAAGTCAATATATTATTTTTATCAAACTAATTAAATTATTTTATCATACCAAACCGTATTTAAATCAAGTACCT
>NW_007451754.1:0-374 GCF_000475195.1 Diaphorina citri | reverse complement strand
ATTAGACTCATTAGAGAAACGCTGCCATTTTCAAGTTTTCTTCCGTTCCCTTTGCTCTGCTTGAATCTTGACAATTTTGTTTGAAAATTAACTGCACAAAATATACGAAAATCATGTGTTTTATGGTAAAAATACCAAGTCCCATTATCCAAAGAAAAACAAAGGAAATGACAGCGTTCCTCTAATTGCTTGGCGTAGTGTATATTCAATCATATGTATCTATTACCATTGTAATATTGTACCTACTGTTAAAAAATATGAATAAAATAAAGCACTAATAATACTAATACTAATAAGACTGAAGATTTTTTTGTTTCGTAAGGCCAGCCACTCACTATCAGGTAGACCTGACAGGTACGGCTGAAAAGGTCCGC
>NW_007451753.1:0-374 GCF_000475195.1 Diaphorina citri | reverse complement strand
AGCGCCTTGACCACTACACCACCGAGGTTAATTAGTGTGGACAAAGCTTTAATATTAGTACCTACCTACATAATGTACTTAGATACCTTACATATGTGACTAGGAGAGATAATTATATCTCTATGCATTTTCTGAATCAACATTTAAATTTGAACTGCCTCTAGAAAAATAGTAAAAAAATCTGCTCGCCAGACATATCAAATTACCAAACATAAATAAATAAATATGTAGCGGTAAATAAATATAAATATAAGTAAAATATTAGACAAATACTAGGTATAACTTATAAATAAATGTATATATATTTAGCTCCAGATTCGTTGTCGACGGCACTTTACTCACACCCTCTATCTCGACGACGTCGACTTATTCCC
>NW_007451752.1:0-374 GCF_000475195.1 Diaphorina citri | reverse complement strand
AGGGAAGACCTTTAGGAAGATGGATCCATGCCATCAGAAAATTTGGAGGTGTTACCTGGATGGAGAAAGCTCAAGATAAGAATTTTTGAAGGGTGCAGAAGGCCTTTATCCAGCAGTGGATAGATATTGGCTGATTATGATGATGAACTATTATACTTAAGTACCTACTTTATTTATTGATTGAGTGGTATGAAATAATAACCATGATTACCTAATTTTATCTAGAACTTCTTGCTTTATTTTGAACATTTTGTGATAAATAAGTACCTAAATATATATATTTTTTTTTAGTTACTAACATAGGTATGTATTTATTTTATAACATGTGACATTTCACTGTCCTATAAGCTCAAGGCTTGTGTAGGACATTGATA
>NW_007451751.1:0-374 GCF_000475195.1 Diaphorina citri | reverse complement strand
AAGGTTGGGAACAGCTGCCCTAAGGTTTCATTTAACTATTCTAGATTCCATTATTTTGGTAGGAGGATGTTGGGTATTTCATCATTTGAGTTTGACTTTAATAGCTTTTGTAAGCTACCTCGGTTCTAGGGGATTTTGGAATTCGGTGCATTTTCTGGTCTTTTCCCTTCTCTACCATTTGGCTCGTAATCCTAGATTCCATTTGGTAGGAGGAAATTGGGTATTATATCATTTCAGTTTGACTTTAATAGCTTTTGGAAGCTACCTCGGTTCTAGGGGATTTTGGAATTCGGTGCATTTTCTGGTCTTTTCCCTTCTCTACCTTTTGGTTCGTAATCCTAGATTCCATTTGGTTGGAGGATATTAGGTATTAT
>NW_007451749.1:0-374 GCF_000475195.1 Diaphorina citri | reverse complement strand
AGTACAACGTTACGTTGTGTTGAGTTACCTACAGGGTTCGATAGAAAAAAGTTTTGAACCCAATGAGTAAATCTCAACGGGCACTACACAGTTACCTAAATACCAACTGCCGATCCGTACGCCAAAAGTTTGTTTTCAGACTATCTACCTACCTCTTTCGCCGAAAAAGTTCCGTTGAAGAAAATGCCTTGTTTATGTACATGCCTGGTGGATACTTGGGTAGGGTAGAGATCGACCTCAATGCTAATTTTTAAAATTTCTTATACACCAAAAATCAATATGCATCCTCATTACTGGCACCAGGTAGGATACAAACTTACAAAGATACTAATTGCTAACAATAGACAAATCAACCTTTGATATCAAAATCCAAG
>NW_007451748.1:0-374 GCF_000475195.1 Diaphorina citri | reverse complement strand
GTATTATTGAAAACCCTCTGTGGTAAGATAGGGTATTATTGAAAACCCTCTGTAGGTCAACCAGTAGTACTTTCCTTATGGCCGATCTTACCACTGAGATTTAACACAGTGTCAAGTGTTTTCTTTGACGTCACCCATTTGATTTACACAGACCACTATTTCTTCAACTCTTGGATTAACTGAAAACTCTCTGTGGTAAGATCCGGGTATTATTGAAAACTCTCTGTGGTAAGATAGGGTATTATTGAAAACCCTCTGTGGTAAGATAGGGTATTATTGAAAACCCTCTGTGGTACGATAGGGTATTATTGAAAACCCTCTGTGGTAAGATAGGGTATTATTGAAAACCCTCTGTGGTAAGATAGGGTATTATT
>NW_007451747.1:0-374 GCF_000475195.1 Diaphorina citri | reverse complement strand
AATAAGGAAGAAACTGATCAAGACGATTCGGGGCATCATACCTGGAAGCAAAACAAGAAAAGGAAGATCGTTAGTATATACTGTCATGGTTCCTGATCCTACAAATACATACCTGATCAAGACGATTCGGGGCATCATACCTGGAAGCAAAACAAGAAAAGGAAGATCGTTAGTATATACTGTCATGGTTCCTGATCCTACGAATACATAGGTACATTGTAGAATCACCAGTAAGTCTAGTAACATTAGCTGATTTGGACAAGATTGGGCATGATAATGTTGAAAGTATACCTATGACCTATCACCTATCGTACCTATGTAGGTACATATCGTACCTATGTGATTTCGCGATTATGTTCGCGGATTTGGCGATT
>NW_007451746.1:0-374 GCF_000475195.1 Diaphorina citri | reverse complement strand
AGATATTTACACAGGTTCATACTAGTTACATAATCAGGTATACTTATGTACCTATGTATGTATATCGATGATCCTTGGATGTAATGCCTAACTCCCAACACATTTATGCAAAGGCTCAACCTACTTTGAAAGTATGCAAATGTAACACATCCCCTAAGCCTTTTGTAATTTCCAAATGTCTCACACGTAAACACAAGTTATGCCTAGGATGTTTTTCAACCTGAACTTTTAATTACGCAGACATGGGACTCGAAACAAAAACATATATTCAAAATCCTTTTGTCCTGAAAACTTCCCTCCTCTCCCTGATCCCTTTAAAATCTTTGCTGATCCTTTAAGAAATATGTTTCCTCGTAAAATAAGATTTTCGGGGT
>NW_007451745.1:0-374 GCF_000475195.1 Diaphorina citri | reverse complement strand
CACCCCTCTTTTTTGCCACCCTCTTTGAAAAATCCCTAGTGTCACTTTTCTCAACTTTTCTTCTTTTGACTTTTTTTTTCATTCCAGACCATGCTTTCACGATGAGTAGGTTTAGGAATGTATTATTTATTTATTATCTTTAAAAAAAAAAGCTTCGGATAAATGCAATTTTCAAGTTCTAGAGGAGCATCGCCCTTCAGTTGCCTCCCTTGGGGTAGAACGCCAAAGTAGGACATGAAGTTTCTGTGATAGAAGGACAAGTGCTCCCATTACTCTTTGTTGAGGCTTTTAGCTGTCAAACGAAAAATATCACTTTCTTTGATTAATTTTGAGCTAATAGGAGTAATAGGTACAACATTTGATACTAAATGCCC
>NW_007451744.1:0-374 GCF_000475195.1 Diaphorina citri | reverse complement strand
CCCTTTCAGGAATAATGTTGAGCTTACTTATGTTGTTTGATTTCAGGTCCATTTGTAAGTGCTCTGGCAAATCGCTGGGGCTTTCGAACCGTGTCAATAGTAGGATCGATATTGGGCTCTCTAAGTTTTGTGATATCCAGTTTCTCCACCAGTGTGGAAATGCTCTATATCACATACGGAGTCATGGGAGGTTGGTATACTTTGCTGTTTACTTTGTCAATTGAGTGTACGTGCTTAGCTGATCGGAAAAAAACCCTTGGTCTTTGTGACTTTAAAGTAAATTTGGTTCCGGATATTTTTTTTCCACTGAACTCTAAGCCCACTGGAGCTCGAAACCTTAACTTTCAAATAAATAGTAAACTATTAAATTGCAG
>NW_007451743.1:0-374 GCF_000475195.1 Diaphorina citri | reverse complement strand
TCGTGATAACCCATTGGGTACTCGAAGGGTCAAAATGAGACGTGGAAAACAGTCCACCTGGTGTGAAAGAGAAAAGTCCAGCTTGTCATTTTATCGATATTTCAGATCTGAGTCTGAACAGTGACAACTGTTCTTTTATGCACTTAATTCTGTTTGTTGGATTTTAGGATTAGGTACTACTTATCAAGCCGGGGCTAAATGTACAATGGTCTAAGATTTGAAACTTTCACACTAATTCAATAGATTCTTTCTTAGATGTGATGAAACGGAGATATGAGATGAAGAGTGTGGATTCGATTATTTGAGCTCCCACGGGACATGGAGGGGTTAACAATGATTTTCTTCTACCTAATGTTCTTCATGTTATTCTTTGC
>NW_007451742.1:0-374 GCF_000475195.1 Diaphorina citri | reverse complement strand
ACCTCTCTCTCTCTCTCTCTCTCTCTCTCTCTCTCTCTCTCTCTCTCTCTCTCTCAAAAAAAAAAACTATAAACACTATGCAATATTCAAGCTTGTGCGACAAAGCGGATTTCATATTATGCACTTTCTATGTTTCAGGTTCATGATTTTTTTCCCTTGCGGGGTATTTTGGCATTCAATAGAAAATATGAATAAAACTTCAAGAGAAAATGTCTGGAAGGAATAAAGAATATTAAGCTGTAGTGTTTTAGTCGAAAAGAAAGAAAAAGAAATAGGATAAGGAAAAAAGAAAGAACGAAAAATTAAAGAAAGAAACTGGTATACTGAAAAGAAACATGACAACATGCGTGGATCAAAAAGAAACATTTAAGTTT
>NW_007451741.1:0-374 GCF_000475195.1 Diaphorina citri | reverse complement strand
TTCGTTAAAGGTTGAATTAAGACTTCATTTTAAAGTTCTATGTCTCATGGGATTGTCATTCATTGTCTTTACATTTAAAAAACTTTTTAAAAAATCTTGGCATCCCTCTGAGTATACTATAGTGTTCTTTTAAGGGGAATAATACGGTCTCTTAGTACCATAGTAATCTTTGGTGATAGTATCTATGGTCACTCGAGGTTGAACGTGTATGGTTTTGGTGTCCCATGGTTGCCGCTTACTCTCTGTTATTGGTGACTTGGTGAAGTTCTGTAGCCAAGTTTGGTCCTCAGTTGTGGCCATGCCGCCGCGATATTTATTCCTCTCCTTAGACAATGGGACATAATCACATCCCATGATATGTATATTGGTACATG
>NW_007451740.1:0-374 GCF_000475195.1 Diaphorina citri | reverse complement strand
TATTTATTATTTTTGACGATCTTTACGAAAAAAATACATTTGGACAGTTATATTTTTCATGAGAATCATCAATTATAGAGTGAATTATGAGGGTGGTTTATGAATTAACTGGACTCAAACAACCAACCTCCAGACCTCTAACTAACCATAACCACACCACTATTGTTTCTGAGTAGGTATCCAAAGACTTCTAAATCCTTTCAACACTGTAATTCCGGCTACTTGTGCTCAGACCATCTGACAGACCTTAATCTGTTGGAATGTGTGTAGCAGAAAAAGTGCCAGAGCTTCACAGAAAAACCTTCAGACCAAGTTCTCTCAGACTTGGTCTGAAGATTTGGCCCTAAGACCTCCCTAACCTTCTGGGAGGTTCT
>NW_007451739.1:0-374 GCF_000475195.1 Diaphorina citri | reverse complement strand
TTGTTATTATTCTGCTCGTTGCGGCTTTTACCTTTGGGGGGAAAAGTTTTTTATTTGAAACAATTGTCTCCTGAAACTTATGTAGGTACCTACGTACATAGGTACATGGTTACATACATAGGTATATGGTTTACTTTTTACATACATGGGTACATACATTGGTATATGGTCTACTTTTACTTTTTTAATGGTCTGTGTGGTGTTTCAACTTTCAATACCATTGCGGCTCAGGGTTTTGCTGAATCTCCTCACCGAAATGAAACTAATAATATGTAGGTAGGTACCTAACTAAAAAAAAAAAAAATCTGGTGTGAACATCACACGACTTTCCTTATCCTATTGAATGATGCTAACTTTTACAATATCTCTAACCG
>NW_007451738.1:0-374 GCF_000475195.1 Diaphorina citri | reverse complement strand
GCTAAGTTCTTTCTGGTTAATCTATTTTCAGCATCATTGTACTTATTGGTACTTAGTAAAACTAACCAGTATTTTTTTTTTTTGTTTGTAGAACATCCCTTGTTTTCCATATGTTTTCATTTGATGGCGTAGGATCGAACCATTCATCCATAATAATCGCTAGAGTAGTGTGCAATGCCGGAGAAATACACAACCCCATCACCCTATCAGAACTTTCTCAATTGCTAGGTAGGCATATCGTATAATAAAGCTTAAGGCTTGAGGTAGATAGTGCTTACGACTACTGGGGCAAATATTAAATAACGATATGTGAAGAGCGAATTGCAATGAGAACATTGTTGAAGCCTACAAAACAGAATAAAAATCAGAGTTTG
>NW_007451737.1:0-374 GCF_000475195.1 Diaphorina citri | reverse complement strand
TTGGGCGCCTCTACCGCCCTCGTGGCTAAGGTAAGAATTTACCAGAGGGCAATTTACATTAGACTCGTGTAGTCTGTGCAGTAGTATGTCCCTCATCAGGTGGACCATAAGGTAGAAACATACTACCATCACGTCACGTGAACTCATGGGGAGTCAGAAAGATGTAGTTCAAAGTTTTCCCATTATATTGAAGGTAATTTTTCCCATAATATTGAAGGTAATAGCCACACTACTATTACTATCACGTCATGTGACGTGGAAACGCTAGGTCGGGGGTTCAATTCGCGATTCTATTCGATTTTCGGAACAATGGAGCAGCAGCAGTTGCAAATGGGTAAAAATTATAAATAAACGGTCGATTCCTACGTAAAAAG
>NW_007451736.1:0-374 GCF_000475195.1 Diaphorina citri | reverse complement strand
GGTAAGGGCTGATACTCCTCATCTGTGAACAAAGAGACAAGCTGTTAAATATCGGTCGAAATCGGGTAATAAAGTATGTCTACCTCTGATTCGTATAACGAATGAAGAAGTATTCAGAAGAGTCAAAGAGAGAAGAAACCTAATGAAGAACCTAAAGAAAAGAAGAGCAACACTAATAGGACATAAGACATGGGGAGTTACCAGCAAGAGTTATCGAAGGCATGATTGAAGGCAAAAACACAAGAGGAAGACCACCACTGGACTACATCAAACAAATAATGGAGGATATGAACGTCACAATATTAACCTCAACCTGAGAAAACAACTGATAAAAACTTTAGTATGGAGCATCGCATTGTATGGATCGGAGACGT
>NW_007451735.1:0-374 GCF_000475195.1 Diaphorina citri | reverse complement strand
ACTAAAGGGGCGTGGCTTAATACTAAAGGGGCGGGGCTTAATACTAAAGGGGCGTGGCCTAATACTAAAGGGGCGTGGCCTAATACTAAAGGGGCGTGGCTTAATACAAAAGGGCGGGGCCTAATACTAAATGGGCGTGACCTAATACTAAAGGGGCATGGCTTAATACAAAAGGGGCGTGGCCTAATACTAAAGGGGCGTGGCCTAATACTAAAGGGGCGGGGCCTATTACTAAAGGGGCGTGGCCTAATACTAAAGGGCGTGGCTTAATACAAAAGAGGCGTGGCCTAATACTAAAGGGGCGGGGCCTAATACTAAAGGGGCGGGGCCTAATACTAAATGGGCGTGGCCTAATACTAAATGGGCGTGGCCTA
>NW_007451734.1:0-374 GCF_000475195.1 Diaphorina citri | reverse complement strand
AGGAAACTGTAATTTCTGCCGGCTTCAGGGAGCTGTAACTGATAACGTCTTGTCGTCCCGAAAGCGAAGAGAGAAGGAAGACAGGATGTGAAGAAAAGGGAGGAATAATGGAAAGAGGAGGAAGAGGAGGAGGAAGACGAGGAGGAAGAGGAGGAGAGGAGGAGGAGGAAGAGGAGGAGGAGGAGGAAGAGAAGGAGGACATATTATTCATTTCCGAGAACGAACCTAATCTGTTTAGAATAAAACCCACCCCGGGCGGGAATCCAACTTGTGACTTAGCGCTTACAAGGCAAACGCGCTGCCTTCCAAGCTAACTATAGGCTGACTAAGTTAATTTTAATACCTATGTAATAACTTAACAACTATAATAATAG
>NW_007451733.1:0-374 GCF_000475195.1 Diaphorina citri | reverse complement strand
AAAAAAAAAAAAAAAAAAAAAAAAAAAAAAATGTTATTTTGATCATGTTAATCATTTTGATTTTTAACTATTAGATTACGAAATAAAATGATGTCAAAATTAACAATGTCCTATTGTTTAAGGTATGAAGCCAACATTTCTTTAAATGAAAACTCAAAATAAATTCCATATGGAGACATCCTGTTGGTAAAAAATAGTTAGAATTAGAAAATGATATTTTTTTGTCGAAAAAAAAAAAATTAAAAGTAGTAAAATTTTATTTTACAATTATTTTTGGATCTCTTAAAATAATAATAATAAAAAAAAAATATTTTAATAAAATATTTCCTTAAAAAAAGTACTATTTTTGTAAATAAATTTGGATTGTCATTGTT
>NW_007451732.1:0-374 GCF_000475195.1 Diaphorina citri | reverse complement strand
GGAAACGTAGATTCCTCCCCGTATTTGTCGATAGTTATAACTTGCCGCGAACAATAAAAAGGTCTACGGTAATGCAGGGACATTAATACACCCTTTATGCCGTTGTTAACCAACTCTGGATTAAACGCGATATCTCATACATCCTTATCCTTACCCATAATACCCGGGTCAATCTCGGATTGAAATTCTGAGATAATCCGCGATGGTAAATCGTTGTCGTTATTTTCCTTTAGAAGAGACTACAATCTTATTGGCGCGACCCACAGCCAACAGGTAGACACTTGCTTTTGTAGCATCTGTCCCACCGCACTTCAAATTATTGATGACCTTTTAGGAGGCAGGGAGGGTGTCTCGAAAATTGATAAATTGATTTT
>NW_007451731.1:0-374 GCF_000475195.1 Diaphorina citri | reverse complement strand
CTTCTATTTCCCAGAATTTTATGAGTGGATCTGAAGTGACATGCATACATTTGAAATTAATATCTTTCTTCTCACAGTAAGTTGGAAGTCGACCAGCTACAACCCATCCAAATACAGTATTTTGCAATGCTGGTCTGCCTGGGAAATTTGCAACCTGTATGATGGTGGTTTCGAACCAGTGTATTTCGGTTTTCCAATATCCAATATTGGCTAGAGTGAATTGATTCAATCCTCAGTCTTGGTTTTCGCTCTGGTGAGTCTACACAAAATAAATTCGTTCCAATGTTCTATTTTCTTTTTACCTTGCAAAATTCATTCAGAATTATTCGAGTCGATCTTCCCCCATAAGAGATCTTCTTAACAAGAATAGTCTG
>NW_007451730.1:0-374 GCF_000475195.1 Diaphorina citri | reverse complement strand
TCTTCCCTCTATCTCTTCTTCCTCTCTCCCCTCTTCCGCATTCCCTCCGATTCCACACATCTCTCTCTCTTCCCCCTTTTTCTCTCTCGTCTTAAAACTGCAACTACATATGTCTCCTCTCTTCTACTCCGCCTACGTCTCTCTCTCTGGTTCCCAACTCTTTCTCACTCTTATTTTATTCCTCTTTACCTTCTCCATCTCTATTTTTTTACTCTCTATTTATTCTTCTTTTACCACTTTATCCCTCTTTCTAGATTTCGATAAAATAAAACGTAGGTATAGCTCTCCGGTACCCACACGTTCCCACTGGAGCTCATTTTATTTTCATGTTTACTTTAAACTCAGAGTCAGGTGTGGCATAGAAAACTAGCACC
>NW_007451729.1:0-374 GCF_000475195.1 Diaphorina citri | reverse complement strand
GAAAAAGAGCTTCGATAGAGGGAGAGAGCGATAGGGGACAGAGAGAAGTGAAGAGTTAGTCAAGACAGAGAAACAGAAGAGAGTAGAATAATAGAATAGAATTTAGAATATGTATACACCTAGTTTATTCTGCCAGAATGAGACTGAAAAGTCCCTTTACCCCCTCAGTATAAACAAGGTCTTATATTAATTTATTATTAAAAAAGAGTAGAGAAATTGGAGTTAAAAGAGAGCTGAAATAAGACATAGTTTACGGAAAATAGGCGTATTTTGTATAAAAGTAATAAAACCAACCTCAGAAGATGTGTACATTTCTAAATTTCAAGAATAAATGAAAATTTTGGTATCAGAACTGGATAGAGCCCATTAGTACA
>NW_007451728.1:0-374 GCF_000475195.1 Diaphorina citri | reverse complement strand
GTTCGAGCCTGTCAGAGAACGAACATTATCTGTTCAGAATAAAATACGCCCTGGGCGATAATCGAACCCGCGGCCTTGCGATTACAATACAGACGCGCTACCAACCAAGCTAACTAGGCTCGCCAGGATAGGAGAAAACCAGCCATTCCGAGAACGGACCTCATCTGAGTGGCCTGGAAAATGTCTTTTTTGTAGAGGTTTGATAGAGGGAACTGTAACAACGGAGGTCTTATCGTCCTGAAAGCGAATTAGGAAGGAAGACAGGATGGAAGAGAAGAAACGAATATATCCTTTATGGCACGGTTGTTCCAGTGGTAACGCGCTTGCTTGCCATGCAGAAGGTCCCGGGTTCGAATCCCACCATCGACAAAAAT
>NW_007451727.1:0-374 GCF_000475195.1 Diaphorina citri | reverse complement strand
ACCCCCCCCCCCCCCAACCATACCTAAGAACCCCATCTATTTCGGTGAATGACACTTGCGCTCAAAATCGATTAAAAAAGGGTTTTCGACCCAAAATTTCGAATGCAAAAAGTATTCACTTGCGCTTATTCCAAAAAAAGGGAAGCAGGTAGTTTTTTATTTAGGGTGAATCAAAACTAGGTTCTTCCTCTTGTTATAATTATTTCTGTATGTATGTAGGTATGTATGTATGTATGTATGTATGTATGTATGTATGTATGTATGTATGTATGTATGTATGTATGTATGTATGTATGTAGACGTCAACGAAGGCTTCGATGGGCTGGGCACCTCAGTAGAATGCCTGAAAACCGAATCCCAAAGAAGGTAGCCTT
>NW_007451726.1:0-374 GCF_000475195.1 Diaphorina citri | reverse complement strand
GAAATCCACATATTTTTGAGTCCTTTGACTACTGATAACATAATAATTAGAATTCAGATTATTTTCTGACCGGGAAATCTGACATCTCCACTAACAAATTGGTGGATGTGCCAAATATACTTGTGCGAATTCCAAAGCTTTATTTCAAGGAACTCTTAATTTCAAGAACCTACCTAGAAATTACTTGGGCAAGTAAGTTGTAAACTTGTTGTTGTTATGTACAAGTGTGCATATTTAATGGAAATTTTAAATCTTGTGGAATTTTAGACCGGAATTAATTGAAAATTTCTGCGTTTATCAATCACAATATGGATTTTTTTCCGTTCTCCAGGTTTTTTTTTTTTTTTTTTTTCAGGTACATTTTGTTTTGGTAG
>NW_007451725.1:0-374 GCF_000475195.1 Diaphorina citri | reverse complement strand
ATCTTATACCTCATTTATACTGCCAGGATGAGACTGAAAAGTCCTTTTAAACCAGTCTTCTTCTTTACCTTTTCCCGCTCAAGTGGGGTCGGCATTTTTAGACAACAATTTTCAGTTGCATCGGATTATGAACATTATCTCTTGATAAACCCTTTTCACTCTTGTCTTTACCCCAGTAATTCCCGAATTAAAACAAGATTTTGAAGTAGTAATAAAGTACCTAGTGCCGACACTAATATACGGTTTATCTTACATGTATATTAGTGATAGCAGAAATACCTACCTCTTCTTCTTCTTCTGAAAGACCCTCTTCACAGCATTACTACTTCTGTATATTGACTCTAACTGCTCCAAGGTAACTATCATTTAAATTT
>NW_007451724.1:0-374 GCF_000475195.1 Diaphorina citri | reverse complement strand
AAAAAAAAATCCCCTTCCTCCAGATTTTTGTGGGATTTTTTAGTAAAAATCTCGCCCTCACATTAGGCCCCTGTGCCAGATCCCATCTCCACTGATAAGAAAAACGTAAACAAACGGAAATCGTTTTCACATCTAGCGCCTTCAAACTTGAAAAATACTCTATGCACTACATTTTTAAGTTCAGGCGTTTTATGGACATTGGGACAGCAGCTTTCCGCTGGCAAAAAAAGATCGCAAAGCCAGCCTACTTAGCTTAGTTGGTAGTGCTTCGATTCCCGCCCGGAGCGGATTTTATTCTGAACGGATAATGTTCGTTCTCGGATCGGCTAATTTTCTCCTATTCAGTTTTCCTTCTCTCTTCGATTTCGGGACGA
>NW_007451723.1:0-374 GCF_000475195.1 Diaphorina citri | reverse complement strand
GTATAACGTACAGCGTACAGGGGCATGAGAATGCATGCCTTTGTTCCGGGTAAAAATCGGGAAATCCGTATTTTTTCATCATTTTGCTAGTTTGTACCGTATATGCCGAAAAAAAAGTTGGCAACCCTACTAAGTACATATAGTGAGAACACCGTTATTTAAATTACACAGGACATTTAGGAAAAAAATCGGATATGAAACTCACGAAAAGTGGGAATGGGCCTTTAGACACACATATATCAACGTTGTTCCTCCTCCGGCCTTTACACATACCTATATATGTAATATGTATACAGAGGGTGGCGCAGAAGTAACCTGATAAAGTTTTTCTGTTATATTTTTATAATTCTTCTCATATTTACAACATTTATTTT
>NW_007451722.1:0-374 GCF_000475195.1 Diaphorina citri | reverse complement strand
TTTTCTATTCCCACTTATATACTGGTTTTTGGGGGATTTTTTTCACATTTTTTCACACAAATGAGCTGTGACCTTGAAATTTGTCGCGACGACCACACAAAGCGAGAAATTTTTACATGACACTTCAGTCGATAATTTAAGACCGATTTTAGCGTCACCTATGTTAAGCTACGCCGAGCAAGGTCAATAAATGGATGGGGTGACTTAAACATTATATTGGGAATAAAGGGAGAACGGGCTCTAGTCTCGATTTCAAATCATTACATGAAAGTAAAATCGAAAAATCAAATTAATAGTAATAATAAACTGAATATTAAACAAATTAGTCCGATGTCACGACAGTATAACATAATAGCATACATATGTATCTATGG
>NW_007451721.1:0-374 GCF_000475195.1 Diaphorina citri | reverse complement strand
CATAATGACCCTGTATTTGATAGACAAAATTGCCTGGACAATAGTTTAGTGAACAGTTTAATCGGTACATAGGATATATAGGTCAGTCTAGCGTGATTCCATATGCTGCTCGAAATCAAATTAAAGTCATGGTCCGCGTAGCGTGAAAAAGTCAAATAAACCTTCTCATAAAAAATATCACATCCCTTTTGCCAGTAGGATGTGTAGAGGTTTAAAAATACATAATAATAATAGTGCTTATTTGAATGGCTATGAGACAGAGCGGACCAAGTCAAAAAAAATACTTCGTTGTATCTATTCTTTTTACTTCGCTATACTGAGGTTTTTGCTTTTGAAGGGAAGGGAAATCGACTTTTCTTCGTTATATCGAGGAT
>NW_007451720.1:0-374 GCF_000475195.1 Diaphorina citri | reverse complement strand
ACCGAAGCGAATACAATAGTCCGTCCACTATACCTTTTATTATTAGTAATAATAAAGGAAGGACGGACTAAAAACTGGGTGACGACATAAACATTTTCATAGGGGCATTATTTCATGGGGAAAAGAGCGGCGATAGGCATTGATGGATTGAAATGGACAATCGGGAAATAGGTTATTATAATAGTGGAGGGATCGATTTAGCTAATAAATTCCCTCTTTCTTGATAATGGAATTCCCATTTGTTTTGTTCCAGGGATGTGCATTGTGCACATAGGTTAGATCCAGGGTTAGATACAGGAGAAATTTCCATCACTAATGAGCAATACAATAATGATTTTCTTAAGCTTTGTCCACACAGTCGACGGCCGTCGATT
>NW_007451719.1:0-374 GCF_000475195.1 Diaphorina citri | reverse complement strand
ATTCTGTACTCTCTAAAGTCTTTGCCACATTTTATACTTTGTACCTGCATGTATTTATTGTTGTCTTATTATTAAAACTTCCTGATATTGTGGTACCTCTTCCAGAGTTAAAACGCCTCAAAAACCCCTCAGGTTGTGATGGCCTCAGCCATAAACTTCCAATTTGGAATGACCATAAAGAACCTCTATTTATAAAATATGTTGTAAAATAAAGGTCACAAGACACTCTTGATTTGATAGACAAGGTCGAAACTAGAAACACCGCCTGATAGGTAGGTACAATGGTACATACTACGTACATACAGATAATCTCCAAAAGCAAGTGTTGTAAAACAGATTCAAAACGAAATTTTGCAAGCCTAGTTACCTTGGAG
>NW_007451718.1:0-374 GCF_000475195.1 Diaphorina citri | reverse complement strand
GATACCTCTAAAGGTACTCTGTAGGAAAAACTTCTGTGTGGAAGCTGCCGATTGCATTTCTGGGTACTCTGGAAGATTCAGCTTATCCTCGATGGCAGTTCTAAGTATTGAAACATCGGATTCCTGTGAAACCCTTGGTAGACAGCAACCAGACATGAGAAATCAAATGCAGACTTGTAGTGGGGGGTGTCAGTCTGTTGTTAGTTGACTGAAAGCTCTTCTTTGAGGAGATTGTCGATTAGTGTTATTATCTCATTAGAGTCATTAGTATTAGATGATCTATTATTAGGTACTTCGGGAAATTTAGATTTCTGTGTGCACTTGTGGGAAATGTTTATGAACACAAAGTGCTCTCAAGTCAGACAGACGTTGCG
>NW_007451717.1:0-374 GCF_000475195.1 Diaphorina citri | reverse complement strand
TCTATCCCGGCCGGGTTTCGAACCCAGCACCTTCCGGATGAGAGCCGGTGCTCTTAACCACTCGGTCATAGAGGTGGACTGAGGTCGGGGGTCACAAAGGCAGTTTAAACTCGGTTTAAGTTTAACTCTTGTATTGAGCAATCTGATTGGTTGATTTTTACAAAATTCAAAAATTTCTCCCAATTGGATTGCTTAAACCGAGATTAAAAATTAAACGAAGTTTAAACTCACTTTGCGGCCTCCAGTCTAAATGATCCCGATGAGCCTCAGTAGCATAAAATTAATGTTCATAAAAGAAAGTTCCGAAGCCTTAAAGCCCCCCGTTCTCACTTGTCATGAGATTCACACGATTTTTTGCCGAAAGTCCTGTAAGC
>NW_007451716.1:0-374 GCF_000475195.1 Diaphorina citri | reverse complement strand
ACTATTACACCACTTAGGTTGGTGTGGGGGACTTTGGTGTATCATATTTTTCACCCAAAATTAGGACTTAAGAGCACTTATCTCTAGGATGTAATGATTTCACAAGAAACTGAAATCTCTGAAGACCATCAATCGATCATCGATCGACGTGGATATACGGCCGTCGACTATGTGTCGACACAGCTTACGATCTGAATTTCTGAACGTTCGAAAATATTCGTTCAAAAAAATCCAAACCATCCATCCGTCATACCCAGTAGACGAGAGTAATATCTTCAACAACATGACTTGGAATGGTTCAAGTTTACTTGTGACATCACATTACGGTCTCCGAGATAAATTCATAAGTGCAATACGAGTATATTTAGTCGCAT
>NW_007451715.1:0-374 GCF_000475195.1 Diaphorina citri | reverse complement strand
CCATTAATGATTTTTGACTTTACGATCTTAATTTTTTGTTTCATTAAGGCGCTTTAACTCTGGAATACCAGGTCTTTTACTCCAGAAGTAGCAACGTTCATCCATTTCCAGACATTCCTCGCTACGAGCTAAGTTTGGTCTTTCACTAAAGAAGGCCTTCAGTGACAGAATTTATCGTTTTTAGTTTGCTTCACTTAAGGTTTCTACTTTGGACTACCAGAGAGGTTTCGGACACAAGTAGATTTTGACACGTACGTTTCGATGACCGTTGCATGGAGTTCAGGTTCAAATTCAGATTGAGGAACGTGGGGCGTGCTGCAAAAGGTCAAAATGAATACGGAACAAAAAGAACACGTGAATTATTTGAAGAAAAC
>NW_007451714.1:0-374 GCF_000475195.1 Diaphorina citri | reverse complement strand
GCAATCCAGATCCCCGTCACATTTCCATTCCTGAGGAATGCACACACAGGATCCGATACACAGGAACTCTCCCACGGGACACTTTCCAATGCAGTGAGAAGCGTGGTACGGATCTAGGAACAGAAAAATAATAGAAAAATCAGAGTTTTCATTTCCGTTTTTACTGAAGTTCGTGTACCTTTGAATCATGGTAAGACATATTCGCATGTTCCTAAAGAAAGGGAAAAATCATTTTCCAACAGTCACTTACCCTAATGAGTAATGAAAATAATACTAACAATAATAATAAAGGACACAAAAAAACTACATCACAATATACCGTAAATATAACATTAGCTCTTTAGTCTCATATTTCATCAAAGTTAAGTGAAAGC
>NW_007451713.1:0-374 GCF_000475195.1 Diaphorina citri | reverse complement strand
TCCTTATTCCCTTTCGCTCCCCCTTTTCCCGCTCTTGTTCCAAAAATCCCTTCCTCCCAAACCATGCTGTTCTGTACAATTTTTTCCCTTTTTCGGCTCTCTGTGTCCCTTCCCTATTTGTCCTTCCTTTCCTCTTCAATTTCCTCCTATCCTTCCTTATCTTCCCATTCAGCATTTTTTTTTCTGCTTGCCCCTGTCCATTCTTCCATCTACATATTCCATTGCCCTCCGGTTCTCTTCCCTTTTTCTCTCTTTCCTCCGCATGTTCATCCCTCTTTCCTCCGCATCTCATACAGTTTTCTGCAATTTTTCCCTCCATCCCTCCTTCGCATCCCATTCAGGATTCTTTTTCCCTCTCGTTGTCCATTTTCCAT
>NW_007451712.1:0-374 GCF_000475195.1 Diaphorina citri | reverse complement strand
AACCCGCGACCTAGCGCTTACAAGGCAAACGCACTACCAACTAAGCTAACTAGGCTGGCGAACTTTTTTTTTCTCTCTAGATTTTACCTATTTATTAGGCTAGATTTTTTTTTCTAACTAGCATGTGATTATCGTCATAGGACCATATTCAATTGATAGTTTACATTGTATTCGGAGCCCTCCTAATCTATAGGTGTGTCCAAAGAAAACACCCTTCCTTTCCTTACTACTTGATGTGGTGCCTCTGAACAAACATATGTCAAACCTTATGCTCATTATTTATGCTTCATGCTCAATATTATACTCAGTCAGTATTATTATTTGATGCTCATTACATTGGGAGTGATGCGTGTTGACAACTGCCCGTAGATCTG
>NW_007451711.1:0-374 GCF_000475195.1 Diaphorina citri | reverse complement strand
AAAGCACGTATGGTTTTCTTCTATTTTGTTTTTATTTTCTCTTTCTATTCCTCTCTCTCTCTCTCTCTCTCTCTCTCTTTCAAAAAGGATTACCAAAATAGAAATAAAAAGCTACCAACACTCTAATAGTAGGTACCCATGCGTGTACAGGATATTCTTAAATCTTACTTGAGGCTCAAGGATAATCAACAGTTGAGGAGTCGAACCCGGGACCTTCTTCATCCAAGGCTAGTACCTGAACTAGACACAGATCCCCAAGGATAATTCCTCTGGCGATGAAAAACAAATAATTCTCATCTTCTATCTTATGCAAATGTCTTCTCTCCCTCTCTCTCTCTCTACCTCCCTCTCTCTCTCTCTCTCTCTCTCTCTCT
>NW_007451710.1:0-374 GCF_000475195.1 Diaphorina citri | reverse complement strand
TTTCGTGAGAAAATGAGTTTCCACATCGAGCAGACAGTAAAGAGTGGAGTTTTCGAAACACGTCAAGTGAAATAATTTATTCTAATCTAGTGTGTAATATTTTCTTCAATATTTATGTTATGTTACCTATGTGTTATCTGGTGAAATGTAAATAGGCAAAGGCGTCCGATTTTTGTGTTAGCAATATATTTTATTAATTTCCAACGCCCAATAACATATCCAGACATGAAATATGTTACATTGACTTCTTTTGCTATCTGGAGAAGAACTTCATGTTAAACAGTTGTAAAGTCTGACTCTATTTTCTTGTGAAAAGAACCGTTTCAATGAAAAGTTATTACTGAAAGTAGATCTTGTACAATAACATGAATCTT
>NW_007451709.1:0-374 GCF_000475195.1 Diaphorina citri | reverse complement strand
ATGTTTTACTTCTCTCTCTCTTCCCCCTACTTACCACTTACCGCAGTGGTGTGTTGTGAATCTTTCGATAAATTATTATGGATTTATCGAAAGATTCACAGCCTAGTTAGCTTTGAAGGTACGGCTTTGTAAGCGCTAGGTCGCGGGTTCGATTACCACACAAAGCGGATTTTATCCTAAACACATAAGGTTCGTGCTCGGAATGGCTGGCTTTCTCCTATCCTGTCTTCCTTCGCTTTCGGGACGATAAGACCTTAGCAGCCCAGGTTGAATGATCACTTACCATTTCCGGTAAGTGATCATTCGGATCACTTACCATTTTCGGTAAGTGATAAGTTGGGGGTAGAAAAAACCCGTCCCCATAATATGTCAAA
>NW_007451708.1:0-374 GCF_000475195.1 Diaphorina citri | reverse complement strand
TTCGTCATAGGTTGAAATGCTGTAAGTAGTAAGGGAAGCTGATTTGCCTAGATGTCTCCGTAAGCAGAAGATAAGGAAGAAGATTTTCAGGACGATAAGACCCTAGCAGTCACAGTTCCCTCTGTCAAAAACTTAAAAAAAGAAGAAGATTTTTTTTTTTAGGTTATGGGCTTATGGCGTCCACTCAGTCCACTCACACTCCAACTGTTCTTAAAAAAATTGCGATTTTTGCGCCTCCATATCTCCGGAACTACTTGGTATTAAGAGCTCAAATTTTCAAGGTATATTTATATACATTACCTAAATATGTACCCTGAATTTCAAAAGTTTATCTTTAGAGGAATCCGATCTATGAAGGTGAGAAAAACCTGCCG
>NW_007451707.1:0-374 GCF_000475195.1 Diaphorina citri | reverse complement strand
TATTCTAAGATCCCCTTCATCATTTTGAGCTCTTGCTTTTACACTTTTAGTACTCTTGCGTAGCTACACAATCTCCATACAAGATTGTTCACTGTAGATATAGGTACCTACATTTGTTCGCGTAGATACTATGTCTGTTTCCTCTGTAGTGTGTTCTATTTGACACTTTGCTTCTCTTGGTTCAAAATTCGCGATTTAGCATTTTAATTTGCCTTGGTTTTAATTTGGTCTACGTAGAGAAGTTCCCTTACCGATTAAAATAATAATAGTTATTGCTACAAAATCCCCAAAGTTGTATCAGGATGTTATTAGGACATTATCTACTATGTAGGAATTAGTTAGCTATAGGTCAGGGGTTTCCAACTAGCGGCCCG
>NW_007451706.1:0-374 GCF_000475195.1 Diaphorina citri | reverse complement strand
TGGGCAGAAGATATGTTAAAGTTCCAGACACAAGTTTGAAACAGGTAGGTATTTATTCTGTGTACCTATATATGTAGTTGTTTTCTAATCGAACTATATATGCAGGTATACAATGTATACATAATATAATTTCTAGTCAAAAGATTGAAGAAGATTAGGTACCTACCGACAAGAATTTTCATCTACCTATACCAGAGAGTAGGTACAGATAGGTTTCTCCTAGAAAAACATCCATCATTTGACCAATATGAAGCCTACATGAGACTGATGTAGATCAGGTGATTATAATATTCTATAATCTCATTGATTTTCCTGGTTCAAAGGTTCGTCAAGCAGAGGAAGCTAAACCCTGTTCAAACGCATGTACCAAATCT
>NW_007451705.1:0-374 GCF_000475195.1 Diaphorina citri | reverse complement strand
TGTTTTTAACAATTTGAAATGCGTCTGCAGCAAATCTTTGCTCAGAGAGATCTATTTTGCCATGGTTCAAATGACACCACTGAACAGGACTCATTCTGGCAGGATAAACAATGACACCACTGAACAGGACTCATTCTGGCAGGATAAACAAGGTATATTCTATTCTACCTACTATACAAGACACTTACATTTTCAAAACTTGTACATTTAGTATTAAAAAAACAAGACATGTGGAGACCTGGACAGACTAACTACAATACCCGACAAAGAGGACAAATGACAACGAAGACTACGTAGGCAGCAGTCTTTTTCAGAAAATTAGGGGGAGGAGGTACTTCAAAAAATTGGTAAGATTACCCCATGACTTTTCCAGG
>NW_007451704.1:0-374 GCF_000475195.1 Diaphorina citri | reverse complement strand
TGATTGGCAAAAAAAAAAAATCAATTTATTAATTCGTACCTTTTATGTTTGTCATTTTGCTTTCTCAATTGTTGTATGAATCTTGTTTTGTTTATATTGTTGAATAAAAATAATATCACTACAATTACTATTACCTTCTTCAGGTTGGTGGAATTGAACGACTCGTCTGTGTGTTTGGAGAAGCGGGTCGTTTTTGCCGGCGGCATCCAGCCAGTCTCTTCGATTCCGGGAATCGACTCGATGGCGATTTTACGAAGACCTGATGAAATAATAGAAATGAATGGAAAATAAATAAAATAATGGGGGCACGGTTGGTCCAGTGGTAACGCGCTTGCTTGCCATGCAGAAGGTCCCGGGTTCGAATCCCACCATCG
>NW_007451703.1:0-374 GCF_000475195.1 Diaphorina citri | reverse complement strand
TTTCTGGAGAAGGATTAAGGAAAGGAACACCTAAACACCTATCCCGAGCTATTTTACGAGCATACTATGGCTATGCTTATACAGTTGTTGTATGGCCCGATGTTATCCACAGTATGGAGTAATACCATACTCCATTGGAGTAGTACCATACTCCATATGGTAAGATTGGTAAGTTGAATCCACGATTTTATTATTGTCAATAGCCATTAGAGAGGCCAAAGTAAGATAGGGAGGGAAAAAATACTTTCACTTTTTCTATCTACATGGAATACTTCCCTCACCCTTTGGTATAAAATTATAAAAAAGAGAAGGTCGACTCTTTTGTCTTTGATCATTATGAATATGTGCTTCTTTTCCAATGGGCTCTAGTTTCA
>NW_007451702.1:0-374 GCF_000475195.1 Diaphorina citri | reverse complement strand
CGCCGACGCCAGGAGTGCCTGAAGGAGAGAGACAAGGACGGGTTTTTACTACTAATGCTGGGAATGGGATTTACCAACTCGGGATTGAGATGAAAGAAGGATTTCCCTATACTTAAGATACCCAGGTCAACCTCGGATTGAACTCAATCCTGAGACAATCCACGATGGTAAAACTCGACCTAAATAGGGTTAGACAAGTCAGCTCCCACGGCGTAGTGGTCACTGCCGGCCCACTCAGCCTCGTGAGGAAAATGAGTAGCTATGACATATAAATGCTCATAGCGACCGGTGCCAGTATGGTAGGTAAACATTAGTTGTTAGGATTATTGAGATATGTATTGGGAAAAATCCTACAATGCTGCAGTGAGCACCAA
>NW_007451701.1:0-374 GCF_000475195.1 Diaphorina citri | reverse complement strand
GCACATTTTTATTTTGTGGCCCGCGAAGTACCTCCCAATGTAGCATGTGGCCCGCATACACATGGAAGTTGGAAACCCTCGACTTAGTAGCTATACGGTGACTTTAAAATCCCTAGAATAATCTTTTAATCAAGAATTTTTTGGACAGAACTAAGCAGTTATTGTGACGTTAAATTAAACAAAAAAGCGAAAAAAACGTTGAATTAAGAATCTTTTCGACAGAATTCGCCACCGTGCTGTTGTAAGGGTTATGGGAATTTTCGACTTCACACTGGACGTTCTAAAACGACTCAAAAGGTTCTTGGGCTCCACAGTTCGAGAAGTTGGTAACTTTTTGTGCGGCAAGTGTTCGTGAAAAGTACCTACCGTTTTTT
>NW_007451700.1:0-374 GCF_000475195.1 Diaphorina citri | reverse complement strand
GTTGTACCTATGGGGTACATGCTCTCGAAAAATTCAGGATGAGTCCAGAAAAACTCGGAAACTATCTTGTCCCGTTTCGGAAAATTAAATTTGTTAGTGAGGGCCATTAGAAGTAAAAAATAAGTTGCTTAAAAAAAGAGGTTTTATAGAGGGAACTAACTGTTACTGCTAAGGTCTTGTCGTCCCAAATCGAAGAAAGCTGGAAGACAGGATAGGAGAAAGCCAGCTGTTCCGAAAACAAAAATTACACGTTCAGGATAAAATCCGCCCCGGGCGGGAATCGCACCCAAGTCAACTGGACTGACCGAAGGAATTTTTCTAAGCCTCCCTTTCGACTGTTCTCATATAGCCACTGCTCCTAATGAAGGGTGCCA
>NW_007451699.1:0-374 GCF_000475195.1 Diaphorina citri | reverse complement strand
AGGATCCTTCCTAAGACACAATGCTTCTAAGAAGGATATTATTACAACAGATAGTTTACTTAACTATATAAATAAAAATATAAATGAATAAAAAATGGAATACAAGAAAGTTGAGTCATTCAATGCTTATTTGATTTAAGGACTCTAGTCCTATTCGAGCAGTATAAATAGGCACTATCACTATCATCTATCATGAGCTGATGTTTAATATTCAGCAGAGTGACTGTGGAACCAAGGCACCACCTTATCCTAACCATGATTTGCCATACAGCTAATACAAAAACTTTCTCTGAGACAGTCCATTTTGCAACCTATGATTAATCTCCTATATCCTAAAGCAGGATTGCAAAAATCCTCCAAGTGGCCATTTGTCA
>NW_007451698.1:0-374 GCF_000475195.1 Diaphorina citri | reverse complement strand
TAAAATATCAATTCTATCCAAAACATGTTCTAAATTAACTGTAAGTTGATCAAAGTTCTTTTTTAGACTACGGATGTTAGTGTGAAAAATCGTTAGACCTTGATGTTGTATGAACTGACGTGCTTCATATATACTAGTGAAATTATTTTCATTTTGAAAGATGTTATCTGGGATTGCACTTAATAAATCCATAAATATTCAAGTTAATTAAGTCCTAACTAACTAGCTTTTTTAGAGGGCAGTAAAGACAGAGGGCATAGTAAAAAAGACACTCGTTGAAGAGAGGAAAAAAAAATGAAAACCTGAAAAAATGGAAAAGACAACAATAGAGAGAAAAAAAAAGAAAAAAAAAAAAAAGAAAAAGACAGACTCGA
>NW_007451697.1:0-374 GCF_000475195.1 Diaphorina citri | reverse complement strand
CTAATTCGAGAAATTCCAGTAGGTCACGATTTGGGTTGAGTTCTTCATGGTCAACGGATTTTGTCGGATGATTTTTATACGCAGGTTATCTAATTCGAGAAATTCCAGTAGGTCACGATTTGGGTTGAGTTCTTCATGGTCAACGGATTTTGTCGGATGATTTTTATACACTTCAGTTTTTGTCGCAACTACTTGATGTACTCCTAGATTCTTCCGCGGGGATTCCAAATCTTCATGTTCATTGATGACAACCGTAACTGGTTTTTCGTTTTTGGCGACTATTGGAGTTTTTTCCGAGTTCAGTTCGGGTGCGATATGAGATTCGGTTTCATCATAGTTTAAACATATTTTCGTACTGTCTGTTTTGTCACTCA
>NW_007451696.1:0-374 GCF_000475195.1 Diaphorina citri | reverse complement strand
GACGCTGCGACGGTTATTTTCACGGTTTAACGAAAAGCGGGTTTCATCTTTAGGAGTCAGATTTCTATCCTTAGGTCTTTGTCAACTCTGACTTGGATCCATGGAACACGTGCGTGGTAAGGTTATAATCCACCCTGACCCTAAGGATTGAGGGGTTTTAGGGGCACTAATGGTTTGTTTCTGGAATCTGGGGACTGGTAGTTTCTTTAACCCTTGAAGACCGTGTGATCGTGTTTTTCTGCAGTAACATTATGGAGAACTGGAAGTACGTGAAGGTCCGATTTCCAGTCTTTCTTTTTTCCCCTAGGGTTTTGGATCGTCCACTCAATTTGGTACAGGGCGGATAATAGTGGATAGGTATGTTTTAATCCTTC
>NW_007451695.1:0-374 GCF_000475195.1 Diaphorina citri | reverse complement strand
CAGGATAGGAGAAAGCCAACCGTTCCGAGAACGAATCTTATCTGTTTAGGACGCCCCGGCGCGGCGCGGCGGCAGGCGGAACGCTATCTCGCGACCTGGTGCTTACAAGACAGGCGTTCTACCTTGTAAGCATTTAACCTAGGCTGGCTTACAGTATTTTGATAGAGTGATAGAGTATCAAAATATTCTAATGTACTCCCTACAAGTAAAAGAGGTCCAGCATAGGAGCTTGGTCTAACTATAGTATAGACCTGGAGATAGGTAGATATTTAGTTAACAGATATAATTACATTAGTTATATGTAGAGAGAGAGAGAGAGAGAGAGAGAGAGAGAGAGAGAGAGAGAGAGAGAGAGAGAGAGAGAGAGAGAGAGA
>NW_007451694.1:0-374 GCF_000475195.1 Diaphorina citri | reverse complement strand
CACCAGAGAAAACCAGAAAAGAATGAAACTTACCTCGACCGAAATGTCATTCCCAATAACAAACACATCCGTGTTGGGCTCAGGCAAATGTTTCTGGAAATCGCTGAATATATCCACTAGGAATTCAGCTTGTCTAGCTGCCCCAGCTGCTAGTATTTCGCTAAATATATCCACTAGGAATCCAGCTACCTACTCCATAAAAAGTTGTGTAGTCTCTTACCTCGACAGAAATGTCATTCCCAATAACAAACACATCCGTGTTGGGTTCAGGCAAGTGTTTCTGGAAATCGCTGAACATATCCACTAGGAATCCAGCTTGTCTAGCTGCCCCAGCTGCTAGTATTTCGCTAAATATATCCACTAGGAATCCAGCT
>NW_007451693.1:0-374 GCF_000475195.1 Diaphorina citri | reverse complement strand
AATCTCTATCATTTTAACAGGTTTGAGTTTTCAGTTAAAAGTCACGCAACTACGCTTTCATTGAGACGGACCTAACCGTACAACTTTAGGACCTCGAGCCACCTGAAAATCCAAACCTTTGACGGTGATGCAGACCTCTCACCTTACAGGTGACCTAGTCGCGCTACTCCAGTGTGAGGCCCTACGCGGCCCTACGCACTTTAGGAGCCTGGACACAGCTTTAGAGGTCTATGGCTGTATCAATTTCATAGGTTTGAATGAAGCAGTTGCAAATGGGTAAAAATTATTAATTGCTTGGGACATTTGATGTGACGTCATCGCCTACGAGAGCGTATGCCGTGACGTCAAAGTTTACGATTTACCGGTATTTTTTA
>NW_007451692.1:0-374 GCF_000475195.1 Diaphorina citri | reverse complement strand
AAAAATATACAGGGGTTACCTACTTATACGCAAGGCGCAGCCACTCCCCCGACTTTGAAGGGTAGACATCCTTCAATAGAAAAAAAAGAGAAGAAAATTGTCAACCACTATGTGAGCAACACAAAGAGAATTTACAGTCAAATCTCCAGGCCTCGCCCAAACAATGATTAACGAATCTCTGCTCAAACAAGGGTTAATACTCAAGGGGATGCTAAGGGGTTAATCCTAATTAAGGGAAAATAATTTATATACTAATTTTCCTCGGACACCAATAAGTAATACAAGGAAAAGATTTTCTCACTATTATGATGATCATTAATCAGAAAAGTTATGTAAAATCAGGTTAATTCCCCCTTTGATAAAGGAAAAAAAAA
>NW_007451691.1:0-374 GCF_000475195.1 Diaphorina citri | reverse complement strand
ATGCTTTTTCCCTTTCTTTTCCCTCCTTCCCTCCCATTCTCTCCCTCTCTGTCCATTTCTCCCATTCTTTGTGCCATTGTCCCCCTCCCTATCATATCCAGAGAAGTTCAGAATGTGGCACTTATTTTTCCAAAATATGGCACTAAAAAACATGGCAATATGGCACTTATTTTGGGAAAATATGGCATTTATTTGTTCAAACCATGGCAATATAAGAATTTTTTTCAAGAATCTGAGGCAACTGTTTTACATTTTTCCTTGGAACGTCAAATAAAAATTGAATTTTCAACCTTTTAAAACAATTTTTCGCTGTGTTTGGCTTCAGATTTGGATTTTGATGACTTTTTACATAGGAATCGACCTTTCATGCTAAA
>NW_007451690.1:0-374 GCF_000475195.1 Diaphorina citri | reverse complement strand
CCAAGCTAACTAGGTAAACTTATCAAGTCTTTGAGCTTAGGTAAGCAATCTGATTGCTTGATTTAATTTCTTTTTTTTATCTAATCGTACTGTTGAAAAAACAAGCTGGGTCCGTCCCTCCGGGAATTTTTTAGCCCGTAGCGCACTGCGCTAGGCCAAGTTCCAGCAAGCACTACCTAGTGTATCTTTACACGAATCAATTCACCCGGATTTTCCTACACCCGTATCTCCGAACCTACTGAATATAAAGATCTCAAATGCATGAAGCATCCCCTCAGGCTACTAACTAGACTGGTTCAATGAGAAAATCCATCAACAAAAACTTTCGCCAGGGTGGGAAGCCAAAGTTTGCCATTTTGTAACTGACTCACTGA
>NW_007451689.1:0-374 GCF_000475195.1 Diaphorina citri | reverse complement strand
AAAGTCTCTCTGAACAGCAGTATTTTATCCTTGAACAATTGTGAAAAAATCTGGTGTGAAAATACCAGAACCTTACCTATGTATAAAGATAGATAGGTATGTCACTCGTAAATTGTTATCTCTTGAAAATTTGAAACTTTGAAAAGTTAAAACTAAATTTCCTCTCTAGAAATGGAACTTTTCTCCAAAACTCTCCTTGTTCCAGGTAACTTCATGTCAAACAGGATAAACATTTCGGAGATTTGGAACTATTTATAGACAATGGACATACATATTGCTACCTGTTTTTATAAAATTACTAGCTTAATTCCGTCGCTTCGCTCCGGAATCCCGCTAGTTCATCCCGAGGCATGGCCAAACTTGTGGAAAAGGCA
>NW_007451688.1:0-374 GCF_000475195.1 Diaphorina citri | reverse complement strand
CGTCTGTATTTTTAATTTCTCTCTTTCTCTCCCATCTTCTGTCACTCTTACCCCGAGTGTATTTCTTTATTTCTCTCTCTCTCTCTCTCTCTCTTCCTCTTCATCCTCTTCATCTGCATATAAGTATGTCTCTATTTACCTATATCTCCGTCTTTCCTTCCCCCCTCTCTTTTGTATCTGCCCATCTACTATCTATGTATACATCTCCTCCTTACCTCCCTTCTCTCTCTCCCTCCCTCCCTTCTCTCTCCCTCCCCCTTACTCTTTTCTATCTCTCTCCCTTCCTTCCCTCTTCCGTCTCTCTTCAATCATTGTTCTAAATAAGGAACGAACAGGAGCATTGTGTTTGAGTTGTGTCCCGCACGCAATGGCTA
>NW_007451687.1:0-374 GCF_000475195.1 Diaphorina citri | reverse complement strand
TTGAACGTTATTAATATTTCCACTTCCCAGACACTTCTCTGCTTTCTCCTCCTCATCCTCCTTCTTCCTTCTTCTCCTTCTTATCCAATTCCTTCTTCTCCTTTACCTCCTCCTTCTTCTTCTCCTTCCTTTCCTTTCTTTCTTCTCCCTCCCGAGTTTCCTGTTCAAGTTTGTTTACAATTTACATGAATCCCTGAACGTCATCTTCAGGTCTGTCAGGTCTGCAGGGTAGTAAATGTATGTAGGTAGGTCTGCAGTGTAGCATATGTATGTAGGTAGGTCTGCAGTGTGGCATATGTATGTAGGTAGGTCTGCAGTGTGGCATATGTATGTAGGTAGGTCTGCAGTGTAGCATTTGTATGTAGGTAGGTCTG
>NW_007451686.1:0-374 GCF_000475195.1 Diaphorina citri | reverse complement strand
CAAATAATTACAATAATAACAAATTTCATTGTAGGTACATAATTATATACGTTGAATGATTTTTTTCATCAGCGAAGAGTCAACTATCCAAAGGCCACTTTAGGGAAATAAATAATCTACACCAGAAATGGAACTACAAGGTCTTTCGTACATTGAAAGCGTAGTGGTGCGGATTTTAAAAGCGCGCAGTTAGCGGAGTAGCACGACAGACGCGACGGGACGTAACAAAGCGACGCCAACGCCGGAAAATCCAAACCTATGAAACTGATATAAATAGACCTCTCACACTGGAGTCAACCTATGTGGTTGCGCAACTACTCTTCCAATGTGCCAGAGGCCTTAGAAAAAGCTAAGTTTGCAAAACTATCAGAACA
>NW_007451685.1:0-374 GCF_000475195.1 Diaphorina citri | reverse complement strand
ATAAGTAATAAGTACCTTATGAATCCTTAATAACCTAGAATCCTAGATTATGGTAATGCCTCGAACACCATTTGTAAAAGAAAATCAAGAAACTTTTTCAACAAGTCCATATTCATCTTTTACCGAGGATATCGAAATGTCCGAAGTACCTTCCTACATAGGTACTTTGAAGTATAACCCACCTCTGTGGACGAGTGGTTAAGAGCTCCGTCTCTCAACCCGGAAGTGCTGACTTAAAATAAACATCGAACGGCACAGTTACGCACATAGGAAAACAGACAATTTCATACGATAACTTGGGTAATTTGCTAACAATAGAATTATTAAATTTGAAAATAATAGTGACTGCATGTCCAGACATAGTGAGTGCATGG
>NW_007451684.1:0-374 GCF_000475195.1 Diaphorina citri | reverse complement strand
ATCATGATTTTGATTGCGAAATCAAAGTTCAGCTTTTGATTGCGGTAATCACAACTTTAATACCGTCTAATAGGGCGAGATAAGTTTAGAGATTCCGCTCAATCTAGTGATAATAGTGATACAAGCTATTAATTATTAATAGTATTAGTAAAAAAAGTGAGGTAATTATTAATTAACAGTGATTAACAAATTAATTTATGTCGGAGTTTAATTTGTATACTTACATATGTATGAAAGTGTGCATTAAATTGTACCTACATATTAAAGCATGTTTAACATTGAATTGAAGAGATAAATGTTAAATGTATTTGTTCAATTAAACTCATTGTAATCAGTACACGTTTTGCAAAGCTTAGCCACATATGTATGTACAT
>NW_007451683.1:0-374 GCF_000475195.1 Diaphorina citri | reverse complement strand
ATCAGGTTTGAAGTTTTTGATTGACATTGAAAAGTAGAAGAATTTCACAAAAACGTATCTTGATGAATAATGGAGATATCAACATGATTATTTTTGTAAAAATGATTCTTAACAACATTCCGAATTAGATAAGCCGTTTTACCCAAAAAGGGCCTATGTAGGGTTAGGTTCTTCTTGTGTTGAGTCTTTCAATTATAATGATTTTATGTATGTGAAGGTCTATGATTAATAAAAGAGTTGACCTAATTACTACAGTTAGGTGAGCAATATAGTCTTGAGGAATAAGTAGGCTAGAGAAAATGTTAAATAGGGATTTTAACCAATGATCACGTTCAAAGCGTGTAGAGTCGCATAAGCTCAATCCATCCATTAGG
>NW_007451682.1:0-374 GCF_000475195.1 Diaphorina citri | reverse complement strand
AGGAGGTCAGGAACTTGGCCCTCTTTTTACAGGTTATATTTTTGTTGGGATTTATTCTATTTTGCTAGACCTCTACACCACCTAAGGCAGATTTGTATTGTTCATTTTCAAACATGTACCTATGATGCAGGTATGGCTTAATGTCAGTCTTGATATAAAAACGGCGACAAAAATGCAGTATGACGTCATACCTGGCGCAAAATGTGGTGTACGCTGAAATCACGTGTTATAGACAAGATACAGTTTTCCGCCACATATAGGTATCTAATTTACCTGTCCGGTTTTTATTACCTACTTTTGATAAATAATTATTAATAATTATTCAATTTTTTTGGCTCAATCTAATAAACATAAAAATAATTTAAATAATTAAT
>NW_007451681.1:0-374 GCF_000475195.1 Diaphorina citri | reverse complement strand
GCCCCGGGTGGGAATCGAACCCGCGGCCTAGCGCTTACAAGGCAGACGCACTACCAACTAAGCTAACTAGGCTGGCTCAAACTAAGTTTAAACTCGATTTAACTCTCGGATTAAGCAATAGCATTTGGTTGATTTCAGAAAATTTCAATAATTTTAGCCAATCAGATTGCTGATTCGTTTGGGGAAATATTTTTAAAACTGTATTGTTTTGTACAAAAATTATGGTACCTGAAATCAACGTGATCTCACTTTCTTTAGCCTTAAGAATTATCATTTGTGCAAATGTTATCTTAAAACTAAAGAAATTGAGAAATCACAGTCGTAAAAGGCTTTCTAAGTAAAGGATTTTAAATGCAACTCCTGAATTTTTCAAC
>NW_007451680.1:0-375 GCF_000475195.1 Diaphorina citri | reverse complement strand
CTCCCAGAAGAATCTCCAGAAAAGAAATCACTACCATACAAAACTGATTCAGTTTCATCTCAAGAGTTCAGTGGTAACATTGACTTCTGGCTATACTGACCTATCCGAACATATTTTCTGAGCTTGTGAACGCTGTATACTTTCTCTCGCAATTCTCCTGTGCTGTTCATCGTTGGCACAATTGGGACTTTTTAGTCCTTACCGACAGTAGAAATGAGATCTAATGATTCACCAAGGTACTCAATATTCTAAAGGCTCTGTACTCACGTAAAAAAGGCCAAACGTTTCAAAAACAAGTTTGGAGAGTAAAAAAGTTGCTGGATTGTTGCAAAAACATTTCTGGATTGTCAAGAAACAATGTTCCTGATGAAAATA
>NW_007451679.1:0-375 GCF_000475195.1 Diaphorina citri | reverse complement strand
AAGCAGAATACATAGGTAACTATGTAATACTAGTAAATACTATAATGTTAATGAATCTCAAAACAGAACAGTAGGTGCTTCTCAAAGCAGTAGGTGGAGTGCCAGAAGATGACATAAAGGAGAGTGTCTCTAATTTACCCTCAATGATCAGAAGATCGGTACAAGTTGGTATTCGTCCTTGATTCTGGATCAGATCTTTGATAACAGAGTGGCGTAGCGTGAGATTTCCAAAGGGGGAAGCCAGCCTAGTTTACTTTTTGCCCGGGGTGGATTTTATCCTCAATGGATAATGTTCGTTCTCGGAACGGCTGGTTTTCTCCTAATATCCTGTCTTCCTCCTCTCTTTGATTTCGGGACGATAAGATCTTAGCCGTA
>NW_007451678.1:0-375 GCF_000475195.1 Diaphorina citri | reverse complement strand
CCAGCCTCTGAGATCCAGCCACACGTGATGTCAGCGCATGCGCAGAGTAAAACACGTCACCGGCTTTTTTTTTCAAAGATTCAAAGTCAGCCATATTGCGAAATTCCGATTAATTTTCCAAACATTTTAAAGAATTTAAAGAAATTGTGTTTTAATTTTAGGTATTAAAAACTAAAGACAGTTTATTTAAATTTCAAATTATAATACCTATAGTGACATTTTATACTCTGTTTTCATTCTATTTTTATTAGTAAGAACTTTCCTAGAGTTTATTGTCAATGGCCTCTTACATGTACTTTTTTTTTTTTTTTTTTTTTAGTTGAAGTTTCAAACACCACAAATATTTTTCGTTATTATTGCATTCATGTTCATGAT
>NW_007451677.1:0-375 GCF_000475195.1 Diaphorina citri | reverse complement strand
GCGAAGTAGGGTGTCCATGTAAAAACATGTGTCCCTGACACAGATATTAAGGGCATAAATATGGTATACCTACTTGGTGTACTGTAAATTAAAAACACTTCCATTCATAAATCAGTATATGGTAGGTATTGAAGTTCATTCAATTTTCATCTTTCTTGAAGGGGGGAAAAATGAAAAGACCGAAAAGGTTTATATAAAATTTATCACTAAATTTAATTATAGAATATTTATTTAATCTTGTAGAGAAAAAGTTGAACACAAGAAAATGTAACGTATTACGAAAAAACTATAATAAATATTATAGGTGATAATGATAACACACCTAGCCCGTACAAACCAAAACGAAACAATTAATTTGAACCAAGTTTTCAATAA
>NW_007451676.1:0-375 GCF_000475195.1 Diaphorina citri | reverse complement strand
ACGAAGTGAGAGTTTTAACTCAACCATTTTGTTGCAATTTGGTTTTTAGTCCGTCCTTCCTTTATTATTACAATAGTACCTAATAACAAGAAATTCCCGGAGAGACGGGAGCTTGTTTTCTCTGTGTGTGTTTATTTCAATATTGTTATAATATCTCACGAACATATTTATGTTGTCCGATTTTGATGAACCTTGGTAAGAATGTTCAATAGATAGGTATTAAGAAATTTGATAATCTAGATTTTACACCCGAAAGACCCTTTGCTGGCCCATAGCGGCCTTTTTTTCCAAGTTCTTCAATTCACTGATCCACTATTCTTTTGTTTGTTAAAAAGTAAGGATTGTGCTTGACTCATCGGAGTAAAAAACTCCAAT
>NW_007451675.1:0-375 GCF_000475195.1 Diaphorina citri | reverse complement strand
GTTGTTGACTTTCTATCATAAGTATCGCTCGCCCAATCAGCATCAGAATATCCATACAGCGCACGATCAGACTTCTTGCAAGTCAACTTGTAATACTTGGTTTGTTGAAGATTTAGGAAATATTCTCTTCACAGCATTCCAATGTGCTTGGCCGTAATAGTGATTAAAGCGACTCAGGAAGCTCACAGCATACGTAATGTCGGGACGAGTTCCTTATAACAAACTTCCTATTGCTTCTTGATAGGAAACATCTAACTTTTCAGCTTCAGACTGGCAGCACATATCAAGAGTGAATACACTTGGTTGGGATCCATGGGCGTTTTTACTCCATTACAATCCTTCATATTGAATCTCTCCAATAACTCTTCCACATAT
>NW_007451674.1:0-375 GCF_000475195.1 Diaphorina citri | reverse complement strand
GAGCATTTTAAACAGCAAATGTGTAGGACTGTACGTAGAGCGTATGACATGGCCTCATTATTCCATTATGTTAGCACGGGTTGTGTGAACACTGAGGTAAAATGACCTACTTACCTTGGTTGTGTGAACACTGAGGTAAAATGACCTACTTACCTTGGTTGTGTGAAGTGAGGTAAAATGACCTACTTACCTTGGTTGTGTGAACACTGAGGTAAAATGACCTACGTACCTTGGTTGTGCGAACACTGTGGTAAAATGACCTACTTACCTTGCTTGTGTGAAGTGAGGTAAAATGATCTACTTACCCTGGTTGTGTGAAGTGAGGTAAAATGACCTACTTACCTTGGTTGTGTGAACACTGAGGTAAAATGACCT
>NW_007451673.1:0-375 GCF_000475195.1 Diaphorina citri | reverse complement strand
ATTGGGTCCTCGGCCATAGAGAACAATATAGGACATAGGTACTCTTGGCTCATTAAAGAAATACATTGTTTGAAGGGCGAAGAGGAAGACCGGACTAACCCACAAAATCCACAGTCTGAAATGTGCTCTATCCACTAGTAGAGGAACTATAGCAATATCAGCTGTAGTTTAGAAGTCATTAGAAGTACCGTTTAGCTAGCCCTAAAAGTCATTCTTTGTTGTCATCTTATCGTCATATTCCTCTTTCTTCCTTATTACGTTTTTCCCCCCTTTTCTTTTTAAATTAAGCAAGGTCTTCTGTCTACGGTTAAACCTTTGTTATACTAAGTTATTAAACCCATAAAATAAACGAGACCTTGTTTAGACTGCTGGGGT
>NW_007451672.1:0-375 GCF_000475195.1 Diaphorina citri | reverse complement strand
GGGACGAAACATGGCGTAGACGTCACTTGGGTGTTTACTTCAAGCATGAGAGCTAAATGACGAGATAAATTAACACGAACATCTTCCCCGCTGTAAGAAAGAAACATCTGTAATGACGAACAATGAAGGAAATTGGTGAGCCTTATGTTATGTCCGCTTTTTGGCGGTTTTCGGTGTAATTCTTTAATATCTCGGGAACGGTATGAGCTAGAGACTTGAAATTTGGTACGTAGTCCAAAAATGTGACAAAGATGCAACATGAACCTTTTGGTTAGGATAGGTACTGCAGTTGGCGGCATTTTGGCGGCTTTCGACCGCTTTTTGGCGGTTTTCAGCTATACTGACTAAACGGTTAGAGATATTGTAAAAGTTACA
>NW_007451671.1:0-375 GCF_000475195.1 Diaphorina citri | reverse complement strand
CGGCGCCAGCAGGGTAGGTAAACATTTTTTTTTTTTTTAAATACATATTTAACAATTAGTTAAATCAGCCATTAGTGGAAATAAACATTGGGTGATGGGATTACTAAGACATTTGCAAAATTATACAAATCTTACAATGCTGCACTAAATTCATAAAACCTTTTGTTTAGACTGCGGCAGTAAAGGGACTTGCTCATTCTGGTACCTAGTATAAAATAAACAGGGTACATTCTATTCTATTCTATTCTACCTACCTAGTCTCAAAATGATAACATGAATCATTGCACATTGCACTTATAAACACACACGCTGCACTCAACATCAAAGATAATGCATAATGATTACGAGATAATAATGACAATAGAATGAAATTTG
>NW_007451670.1:0-375 GCF_000475195.1 Diaphorina citri | reverse complement strand
TGTGACCTGGGTCACTTACGAATTATCTTGTTATCAAAAAGAGGAAAAAATCACGAAGGATAAAACCGGTTTTCTTGATATGCTAAACAAACAAACAATCAAACCAACTCTCTCATAGGTACTAATTAACACATCTATCACTCTTGACCAAATCGTGGTGCCATCTCCTTTGTATCATCTTCATACCTTACCACACAAAACACCAAGGCGCATCTTTGAAATTCCGATACCCATAAAGAATTCAAAAGGATACAAGAATGGCAAAGATATCCGGAGAAATATCCGACAAAGATCTTGAGAAATTTCGGAAACATTTCGAACAAATTTAATACCCATCATGAGAGATTTATTTTCTCAAAAGTTTACATATGTTCT
>NW_007451669.1:0-375 GCF_000475195.1 Diaphorina citri | reverse complement strand
TTATCAATTCTTCTCGCTTGCCATTATTATCAATTCTTCGCTTCTCATTATTATACTTTTCCAAAGTTCGCTTCTGATATGAGTCAGGAGTCAGAACTTGTATGAAAGTGGTGGGTGTTACATTGTCCGATTAATTCTTCGCTTCTCATTATTATACTTTTCCAAAGTTCGCTTCTGATATGAGTCAGGAGTCAGAACTTGTATGAAAGTGGTGGGTGTTCCATTGTCAGATTGTCACATTGAATTGGGGCTGAGATTTTATTGAATGGAAAATGAAAAGAATTGACACACATTTGAGGAAAGCGTCTCAAAGATTATGCGAAACGAGTCTAGTTCCCTAGTTTCGATCTGGGACAAGGTCAGAATCCACAGAAA
>NW_007451668.1:0-375 GCF_000475195.1 Diaphorina citri | reverse complement strand
TAGCCATTGCGATAGTCCTATACTTGTACCATCATCAAACATAAGTTCAACCTCAAAAGTCATATCTGGATCTACACCAAACGGGAAATTATGCCAACCAAGTAGAACAGCTAAAATACAAGATATGAGACAAAGGCATAAGTTTTTTTACTACAAATGAATGATCATGAAAATAGAAAAATTAATCCTAGGAAGAGAGAAAAACAAACTTCCTTCGAGGAAAAAGGAGCCATAGAAAGGGAGAAAGAGAGAGAGAGAAAGAGAGAGAGAGAGAGAGAGAGAGAGAGAGAGACGGAAAAACAAAAGAAGCACAAGAAGAATATGGTTTCCTCTATCTGTAATGTACGGAGCTGATTAAAAAATGTTTCCTTTTCT
>NW_007451667.1:0-375 GCF_000475195.1 Diaphorina citri | reverse complement strand
TTTTTTATTATTATTTTTTTGAGGTTTGATAGAGGGACCTGAGAAAAGGCGAAGAAAGAAGGAAGACAGGATGGGAACCAGCCATCGGAGAACGAACCTTATCCCTATCTGTTTATAATAATATTCACCCCGGGCGGGAATCAAACCCTCCTACGCTTATAAGGTCGACGCACTACCCTCATAGCTAACTATACTTCTTAAAGGCTGTTTTTTCCTTAAAATGTGACAATTCGTTCAAGAAATGTCGCGAAACACTAAATGCAAAGTTGTCGTGTTTGGTAGCGCGTCTGCCTTCTAAGCGATAGACCGTGGGTTCGATTCCCGCCCGGGGCGGATGATATCCTCAAGGGATAAAGTTTGTTCTCGGAACGGCTA
>NW_007451666.1:0-375 GCF_000475195.1 Diaphorina citri | reverse complement strand
GAAAAAAAAAAAAAAAAAAAAAAAAAAAAAAAAAAACGAAGGAAAAATTAATTAAGAACTTTTCTTCTTCCTGTTTGCCACCCTCTCTCTCTTTCTTTCTCTCTCTCTCTTTCTGTCTTCTGCTTTTCCCGCTTGTTAGTTTAAATAAGATAATATTTTTTTCTACGAGAACAAGGTGGAAAAGAAGAAGGAGAAGAAGAAGAAAACGAAGGGGGTGATAAAAAGAAAAAAAAAGAAGAAGAAGGGAAAGAAGGAGAAGAACATGATGAAGGAGGCAAATAAAGAAAAGAAAAAGGTGAAGAATTGAATTGAATTGAATTGAAACATGGTAACATTTTATTTTTTACAATTAATAATAAACATAATACATCTCCT
>NW_007451665.1:0-375 GCF_000475195.1 Diaphorina citri | reverse complement strand
TTTAAACATAGATAGAGCGCGAGGAGTTCTGCTGAAAAGATAGAATTTATTTTGCTCAAAGAGACGGAGGAGACGGTACCGTCGATACTGAACGCACAACTAGTGGCGGATGGTGTTTTCGAGCCATCGGTGAAGCAGAGGGTGTAATTAAGGTACTTGGAATGAATAAGATCACTATAATGGGAACGGTATATGCTAGGGGGAGTATCACTTTTCTTGTATTTAGATAGATGGATGTCAATTTTGGGAGTTTCGGAAGACCAGGGTGGGATACAAGGAGAGAAAGGTGCGATAATGTGCTGATCAAGGGCAGTATGGAATTCATTAACAGATTTGTACCGGACAGTGAGGGGAATAGGTTTAGAACCAAAGTTG
>NW_007451664.1:0-375 GCF_000475195.1 Diaphorina citri | reverse complement strand
CAAGTGCCTGTGCCCTTTAGCTCAGGTGAACCTTGGCTGAGCCTTGGTTGAGCCTTCTTCTTGCCCTTCATGCAAATTATCTCTCCTGGGTGCGTCTGTCAGGCCTCCCAGTGCTCCAAGTGCCTGTGCCTTTTAGCTCAGGTGAACCTTGGCTGAGCCTTGGTTGAGCCTTCTTCCTACAGATTCTCTCTCCTGGAGGCGTCTGTCAAGCCTCCCTGTGCATCCTGTTCCTGTGCCTTACAGCTCAGGTCGAGCCTTGACTGTACCTTGGTTGAGCCTTGGTCGAGCCTTCCTCACACCTTTCTAGCAGTTGCTCACTTTTGGGTGCGTCTGTCAGGCCTCCCTGTACTCCCTGTGCCTGTGCCTACAGTTCAG
>NW_007451663.1:0-375 GCF_000475195.1 Diaphorina citri | reverse complement strand
CGACCTCCGGATCAGATAAATCACCTAGTCATAAACAGACAGGACGGGATAGATGTAAAGATAATTGATAATTATGTTAGGCGCAAGTCAAACCTCCAACCCTACACTTAAGATATTTGAAGATAACAATCACAACATCTTAAACAACAACAACATTAAAAGCAACAACAACTCTAACAATAATAACATGGTCCTACCTACACCGCAACAACAAAATGAAAATTACCTCTCAAAGCTCAAGGTCTTACGACTTGAGTAAGTAATTTTGAATAAAATTAAAAAATTCATTGTTAAATCCGTAGGTTATCTATGCGTACGCCCATGACATCTTGAACGAATTAGCTGGCGTCTATGACGATATGAGATATGCTATAA
>NW_007451662.1:0-375 GCF_000475195.1 Diaphorina citri | reverse complement strand
TATGGGTTAGGCATTGTAGGGGCACCGCACAACTTTGAACGGTCATTTAGGGCACCGCGGCCCAAAAAGTTTGAGAACTCCTGATATAGATATTCGATAACCTATAGGTTTAATCAAGGTTGGAGCTTTAACTAGCTTTTGAATATTAATGGAAAGTGATGTAGGTCTTATGTTCAATATTAGATGATTAGAGGATAAATTTAACTCATATTCCATAGATCTATGTGGTTGCGTAGAATAGAATCGAAGTACGAGTGATAGATTGAGAAAACAAAACTACACTAGGTCTTAGCCGTCTAAAGGCCTAGACACACCAAAAACCCGCTGAGTATTACAACCCATGTTTATATGAGAGCTGACACACCAAAACCGCTG
>NW_007451661.1:0-375 GCF_000475195.1 Diaphorina citri | reverse complement strand
GTATCTTATGGATATGGTGCAAAAGGCCGTCAGTTTTGTTATGTATTTTTTTCCTCTGACACACCTACCTACGTAAAGGTGTGTCTAAACATAGTCGACCTGCCGTCGATCGACGAGATGAATCTATGTTATCGAGGTAGTCTGGACGATTCAGTCGACATCAATCGATGGCCGGTCATCGACTATGTGTGGACACAGCTTTATATCTTCGAATCAGAATGAGGTAACGCTGAGATATCCACAAGAACTGTAAAGAGTCTCTCAGCATCACCACAAATGAAATTCATGATTTGGATTTTTTCAGATTAGATTTTAGAATGTCAAAGAGCTTTGAAGCTTTTTATGAATTAGTTTTAAAAGGGGGATAAAAAAAAA
>NW_007451660.1:0-375 GCF_000475195.1 Diaphorina citri | reverse complement strand
AAATTCCGTTGGTCCTCATTTTTCCTGCTCTATGACTTTGAAACATCACCCAAGTAAGCGCAACTGATCTATTCCGATGGCGCATCATCTTGGATTTCCTCTGGTTTAGTACAGGTACAGGTGTTATCACGCCAAAAGAGGGGAAACGAGCTTTAGAAGGGGGGGAAATTCCGAAAGGAAAATATGTACAACTAAACTGTCTATGCCCGGGGCAAACTCCAGGCAATCAAGGGAAAACACATAGTCATACATAGGTGAACTATTAATGGAAAATACATATCTATTAGTTTTTTTTCCAAGAGGTTTGACAGAGGGAACTGTAACTGCTATGGTCTTATCGTCCCTAAATCGAAGAGAGAAGGAAGACAGGATAGG
>NW_007451659.1:0-375 GCF_000475195.1 Diaphorina citri | reverse complement strand
CCAGACACGAGTTACACCATCACGCTAACGTCCTCAGAGAAACTACCTTTCCAGAAATTCAAACTCTATCTGGAGCTAGCCGAGCCTTCAGGTGGAAATAGGACAAGCAACCGTGCCCAGAACTCAAGTCCAGGATCATTACAACTCCTCCCTAACGATCAACTGACGGAATTTGATGACGATTGTACTAATACGATTTCCGAGGCAAATGCCACACTGAAAACCCAAGTCCAAGTGATGTGGCTGGCTCCTCCTACTGGTAATGGGTGTGTCCGTATCAAAGCGAACGTCCTGGCTAACAACCAGTTGTATGGAGACAGCGGGAAACTAACACGAGAGATATGCGAGTATACAGAGAACAAGGAAGAGAAGTAC
>NW_007451658.1:0-375 GCF_000475195.1 Diaphorina citri | reverse complement strand
ACAAATAACTTAGGTAATTCAAATTCATACCAGTTCTTTACACCTCTCCAATGCTCCATTTTGTGTTGCCTTGACAATATCAAATGTACTATAGTCCACATTCTTGGCTTGCTTAGGAGTTGGTTTCACTTGTTGGAAAGAGTTACCACCATGATGATGTTCACAAACATGGTTGCCAAAGTAAAGGTGAGGTTTACAGCCATCCACTGCTACGGGCACAGGATTGCATGATGGATCAAACTCTTCTGTTTCATTCATCCTGCAATAAAATCAATCAGTAGGTAAGTATGAATATTCATTGCAAAGATAATGGCTGAGGTAGCATTCACTTTTTTAACTTGTTCTTGGAACACTAGCTTTTCCCTATCTTTTCCT
>NW_007451657.1:0-375 GCF_000475195.1 Diaphorina citri | reverse complement strand
CCAGACATCAATAATCCTACCGGTAATCAAAATGTGAATATGAATCCAAATGACGTAACAAATGGAAACATCAATTCCTTAAAAAATAACTATCCAGATTACGATGCAAAATTTTCAAATAATTTTCAAAGTCCAAACAGTTTTGGACAGACTGATAAACTAAATCCACATGCAATCAGTGATGGGCCGAATTTTATTCCAAGTTATGACGCGAATCCGTACAATGGACTTCCGACCAACCCTGTCCTGGATGGAACAAGTAACAATTTGACTAATACTGATAGCCATCAAAAAGACAATTTTGATCCGTATAACCCAGCAAACAATCAATTCAATCCTGCTAATGCTAAGAACATGTATCCTGATTATCATCAA
>NW_007451656.1:0-375 GCF_000475195.1 Diaphorina citri | reverse complement strand
ATAATGCAAAATTATAAAATCAAGGAAAAGCGCAAGCACAAGTTCAGAATAAGTTTAATTCAAGTTTAAACTAACAATAAATTAACATTTACAAGACAAGAACAATCAAACCCAACTATTGATTCCAAGTTTCAAGGAAATTTTCTTTGTAATAATTAAATAAATAAATAAATAAATAATTTACTTTATCAATAAATTTCAAATTATTAAATAAATTCAATTAGAATTATGGGTTACCAGCAACAACAACAATCCATCTCCAAATTTAAATAAAGTTTTAGCTGGTAGCATGCCCCAAATGCACTAGCCAATATCACAGATAATATTAAAGAAATAATTTATAATGCAAAGAGCAATTTTCACACATAGCAATTT
>NW_007451655.1:0-375 GCF_000475195.1 Diaphorina citri | reverse complement strand
CACAGACGGTCACCCCTCCACATGTATACCAGCCTCAACGTTGCTTAACTTTAGAGACCCGGTGTTTAAGCATTGACTTGACCATCATTGGATACGTCACTATCTCTCTTCTTAGGGCGTTTCTTGAGCGTTCCTAGAACGTTCATCATTTCTTGCACAACTGCCGGGGATTCCTCTTCCTTCTTCTGTTGAGCCTTCTTCTGTGGATTTCACTCATATCTTACCTCCTGTTTCACTCATATCTTACCTCCTGTTTCACTCTCTGTATGAGAACACTGGACTTGCGTTTCAACTCCCTGTTCTCCTTATACCATCGGGTAGCTCGATCCATTGCTTTCCTCATATCTTACCTCCTGTTTCACTCATATCTTACCT
>NW_007451654.1:0-375 GCF_000475195.1 Diaphorina citri | reverse complement strand
TGAATATTACTTAGCATTAAATAATCTTTTGATATTATTTATCCTGAAAATAAAATCTTGCAATTTATTTTCTCTTCTATCATGAAGTGGATAGTTTTTCTTTCAACCATTCTGAACTACTTTTCTTTAAGGGTTTTTTTCTATACTCTGAAGTTAAGAAAAGGTTTGATAGAGGAAACTGGCGGAGGTCTTTTTGTCACGAATTCAGAGAAATACGGAGGATAGCAGAAAGCTAGCCGTTCCAAGAACGAACCTTTTATTTGTTAGGATAAAGTTGTCTCCAACCCCAAGTATTGAACTCAAAACCTAACGAATATTAACCAGAACGTTGCTTAACGTTGCAGTAGTTCATCGGGAAATGATGCATTCAACTTG
>NW_007451653.1:0-375 GCF_000475195.1 Diaphorina citri | reverse complement strand
GCCGGGAAAGTTGGCAGTTAGAGCCGGGAAAGTTGGCAGTTAGAGCCGGGAAAGTTGGCAGTTAGAGCCGGGAAAGTTAGCCGTTAGAGCCGGGAAAGTTAGCAGTACGCGATTACCCATGTCCATGTCCACCATGCCCGCCGTTGTTTAACACGAGTGATTTGCCGTGAATTCCTCTTCGCTACACAAGTTACGTCTTCCTTCTATCTTGTTTACTAATTTCATTCATAAGATCATTCATTCATAAAGATTATTCGTCATTTATATGTATATCTAGTTTCTACAACCATTATCACGAGAAGTAGTAGTAGTTCTGTGTATCATGGTGTAAGCTCCATTCTTCCCGCTCATCGGAGTAGTATTTTTATTTTTTCT
>NW_007451652.1:0-375 GCF_000475195.1 Diaphorina citri | reverse complement strand
CGAAGACAATTTGCACCAGATAATGGCGGAATCGTGTTCTACTCTTCCATTCGCTTATTCACACATCATAAACACTTTAAGAAGTTTTATGGGAGAGACAAATATCTTTATGGCTTTCCCTCCCTTTCTCTCTCCTTCCTCCCCTCTACCCGTTTCTTATTCTCTTGCTCTTCCTTATTTCTATTTCTTTCTCTCTCCTCTCTCTCTCTCTCTCTCTCTCTCCTTCTCTTCCCCTCACTTCCGCTCTGTATCATCCGTTGATTCGTTGTTATGAACATAAATGTTGCTATTAATATGAATTTGTGCAATAGATCAACACTTCTTTTTTGTATAAAAAAGAAGAGGTTTCAAGAGGGAACCACAGAGGTCTTATTT
>NW_007451651.1:0-375 GCF_000475195.1 Diaphorina citri | reverse complement strand
GGAGTTTCAGAGAAGAACGTCAACTCGTGAGGTGTACCTTCCCACGTCAAGTTCGGCTGATTATCTTCATGGAAAAAAAGATAATAATTTAATCGAAGACAATAATAATGAAGTGTTTACAATGTACATAGTTAATTTGTGTGAATCTCAGCAATGGCCTTCTCCTGACTGAATTTGGAAATTCGCTTCTGGGCTTCGAACCACCACGGTCCCCTGGGTTATGGATTAAATGTCATAACAAGTGATTCACTTTGACTCAAAGACATAAATTATATGCGGTAATTGGAAGAATTAAGAAGACATGATAAGTTTTTAAGAGATTAGTTTTTTGGGCCTCATAATGTGGAATGAAAAAAGAATGAAGGCTCCCTGCCC
>NW_007451650.1:0-375 GCF_000475195.1 Diaphorina citri | reverse complement strand
TGTGACGAGGAGCTATGGGGCGCGGTAGCCCAGTGGTAACGCGTTAGCTTGCCATGCAGAAGGTCCCGGGTTCGAATCACACCATCGACAGAAATTTGTACTCGTTTTTCGATTGTAAATATTTCAACGAGTTACTTTCTGGTGTTCTCTTGTTGACCCAGCACCTAAATGGGAAGTATTGTGTCTCTTATCGCCCATCTGATGAGGGACATACTACGGGATGGGAATGCTATGACACAGACCACTTGTGAGTCTAAAATAGCAGTTTAATTATTCGGTACTTGGATTTTGAGCCCGTTCGGGCCTTTGGAAGTACCGCAGGGGTCATTTTCATGAACTTATTAATTTATTTTACATATTCATTTCAGTTATGGA
>NW_007451649.1:0-375 GCF_000475195.1 Diaphorina citri | reverse complement strand
GGTGTGATGTTCAAACCAGTTTTTTTTTTTTTTTTAGTGAATCCAAGCCTGATTAATGTTAATTCAGCATGTCAGTGTTATTCTTCTCTTCAGCTATATAAACCCTTCAGCTATTTAATTAAACCTTTCCAATAATACTATCTTTCCCATTTCCAGTTTTCGAAGGAGGGCTAAGTCAGCATCTTTCTACACAGGGAATCCGAGCTCGACTAAAGTTGATTCAGCATTTCTCTCTTATCCTATTTAACTTCTTACCTTTCCCTTTTCCAGTATTCGAAGGAGGACTAAGTCAGCATTTGGCTGCACACAGTGAGCCGGAGCGGGATGCGTGGCTAGAGTTAATTCAGCGCTCTAGTTACTCTTCAGTCAGGAGTC
>NW_007451648.1:0-375 GCF_000475195.1 Diaphorina citri | reverse complement strand
ATGTTCGCGGATTTGGCAATTATGTTCGCGGATTCGCGTCCCGAATCGACATTTTGGATATTTGGCAAGCCTACGTAAAGCAGTAGCATCTTGCGACGTGTTACCTCAGTGCGAAAGACGCCTGAGAGCTTGAAATACGGGGTGCACTCAGCCTCGTGAGGACAATCGAGTAGCTCCTTGAAATCAGTAGCAAGCAGTGGCGACATGACAAGAGTAGAAAGACAAATTGAATGGCTTAGAGGCAGAGTGGACCAACTAAAAAAAAAGCGTTTCGAGATAAATGGAGTTAAAGTTTAAAACTAGTGTAAGTTTGAATAGAGATAGCCATTTTGTTTTTACTCTCATTTCAACACTAAAGTGAAGTTAGCAACCAAT
>NW_007451647.1:0-375 GCF_000475195.1 Diaphorina citri | reverse complement strand
TATCAACAGAGTACCCACACTCTATTATTATCATACTAATGTAGATCATAGATCCAAGTATTTTAAATATAGAAATATGTATCCTAAATATATACAGCCCCTTGTGTAACTGACTGACTGACTGACTCACTCACTCATACTAATTCTAACCCACTTCTAGATGTGCTAGGAAGATGCGGTTTTCACCATTGGATTCCTTATTTTTTGTAGGTACTGGGAAAAATCGGAAAATCCCGAAATTCCAAACCGTTCCCGAGATATTGACGTTTCTTAGTCCCCCCATACGAAATATACGGAGAACACGCTTTGAGGCCAGCAAAACTTTTCCTACGTTTAATATTTTGCTCTCGCTTTTAGTTTTCAGTTTTCATTTCT
>NW_007451646.1:0-375 GCF_000475195.1 Diaphorina citri | reverse complement strand
GTTCAAGTATTTCCAATGTAAACTCAGACAATGAAAAGTATTTCCTGTCAAATAATATTGGATGCAAATACTTCTGCCGAAAGACCACAGTGCTTGGCAGAACAATTTTCGAATTCAGATTCAGAGTAGTATCAAATGATTTGATTCTAATTGTTTGTGTGGAGAAGGTCAAGAGGGAGAGGTTTGTCCAAAGTTCTCACCAAAGTGCAATACTGTTTCGCATTCTACTATCCTGTTTTCCTCATTCACAAGCAAGTGGGAAAATTGAAACTAATGCTTGGTGTGAGCTTATAACACCGGACAAAAGTGTTTCTCTACTCAATGATTCGGTTTGGTTTATTTACCAACACAAGATCGTTTTTTGCAATCATCACA
>NW_007451645.1:0-375 GCF_000475195.1 Diaphorina citri | reverse complement strand
GGTTGGTTATCTTTTGTTGCATTAGGTACGGTGAAGATTTTCATAATGCATAGGTATTTGAGATGTGAACTGGTTATAATATAACCATATTATGGTTGTCTGGTACCAACACTACAGGTGGATACTATCCACTGGATAGGTTGGAGTCATTTCTACTAGATGTGATGCTGTTTTCGGCAGACCATTTTTCATAGATGGTAGGTTGAATAATGTAAAAAAATTGCCCTCAACAAAAGTTTAGAACAACGATGGTATTGTTTTGTAGCCTGTAAAAAAGTTCACCACAGGTCTAATGACAGCAGAAATGCAAATGTAAACTACAAAACGGTTTTAGTGTTTGGTTACAAGATGTTCTGAAAGCTAAATAGAAAAAAA
>NW_007451644.1:0-375 GCF_000475195.1 Diaphorina citri | reverse complement strand
TAGGGTGTACACAAATGTGTACGCCCGGCATCTACCACTACTATTCAAAAAAGAGCGTCCGGTCTGTAGAGGTTAAAATTAAACCCTCTATAAAAATTACTATCTTGGAGGGTAGCACGTCTGCCTTGTAAGCACTGGGTCAAGGGTTCGATTTCAGCCCGGGGCTGATTTTATCGTAAACAGATAAGGTTCGTTCTCGGAACAGTTAGCTTACTCCTCTCCTGTATTCCTTTTCTCTTCGCTTTCCGGCGAGAAATTCCCTCTATCAAACGTCTAAAATAAGGAAAAACCAAAGTTGACCTTGAAAAAAAAATCTAGCATGGCTTTATCACCAAGCAACAAATCTAGCCTCCTACTCTTACACATACGCTTGGC
>NW_007451643.1:0-375 GCF_000475195.1 Diaphorina citri | reverse complement strand
AACTAATATCGTCCCTGAGTCTTGTCTGGAAGAAATGAAAACTGAAAACTAAAATCGAAAGAAAACATTAAACGTAGGTGTAATATTTTCGGACTGGTTCAACACTTCAGCCAGTTCGATTTGACATTCAAAGATTCATTCTCCATCTGAATTTGATTTTGAATCGAGAAATAAAATTTACTCTCATTTTGCATCTGATTTGTCTTCTAAATATTATAAATGGCGACGAGAATAAAAGATCATTTTCACTTTCTTCCCTTTACTTCTTCCCTTGGCAAGGTCCTTTCTAAATATTATAGTAGGAAAAGTTTTGCTGGCCTCAAACCTTGTTCCCTGTGTATTTCTTATGGGGGGACTAAAAAACGTCAATATCTC
>NW_007451642.1:0-375 GCF_000475195.1 Diaphorina citri | reverse complement strand
AAAAAAAAAAAAAAAAAAAAAATCGACCCTTTGTCCATGGAAGAAATCAGGGTACTTGTTCAGAGGTCACGTCAATGGAAAATTGCTACCTTTATAGCTGTCACAAATGAGCAGTGACCAGTGTTATTATAGGGTTAGGTTAAACACAAAAAAGTAGCTTTCTTTTTCACTGTCGTGACTTCTGAATAGTTACCGAAATTAGTAGGAAGAAAAAACGGAATTTAATAATAATGATAAAATAACTTGGTGGTAGTAACTGGATGTTGGCACAGGAGAAAGGGTTTCTTTGGTGATTGTGGTGGTGGTGTAGTGGTCAAGGCGCTCGCCTGGTAAACAGGAGGGCGTGGGTTCAATCCCAGCCGAGGTATGGAATTT
>NW_007451641.1:0-375 GCF_000475195.1 Diaphorina citri | reverse complement strand
TTTAAATTAGTGTTCTCACTACACGATTTTTTTTCCGACCAACAGGTGGGAACGGGCCTATAGCGTGGACGCTGCTTGACACTATAGAGGGTGCTCTTTGGCATGCCTTTTGAGTATTTCCGTTTGAAAATAGCGATTTTTTGCAACCAAAATTAGCGTACCGTTAACTGAACTCTTAAACGTTATTTGACAAAAACTCGTTTCTACAATCTACACATGCACTGAAACAAGTTTTCAGCGGCCTTAGCATTATTTGACAAAAACTTTTGTGGGGAAAACGGTGATTTTGGTTGCAAAAACACGCTAAAAAAATAAAAATAATAATAAAATAAATAAATAAAGATTAACCAGTAACAACAATAAATGAAGCCGCAT
>NW_007451640.1:0-375 GCF_000475195.1 Diaphorina citri | reverse complement strand
ATAGTAGTAGCCTACTGCTGGAGTAAAGGGACTTTTCAGTCCTATGCGAGCAGTATAAATAAGCACTATTATTATAGAAAGGAAAGTATTTCAGTACGCATTAATAAAATTATAAATTATGTATAACATGAATTTATTCCAGAGGCACAGAAGAGGTTTATAAGTTCATTGATGTGTGGACTGTGGTTCAGTGGATCAACTTAACTTACGCTAACCTTTCCTTACTTGCTCTTCCTCGAGTCTCAAACTTGAAATAGGTAAATTCCTAATTTGCCCTTATTTTAGCTAGAACCAATCTAGACCAGCCAGCCTAGTTAGCTTAGTTGGTAGTGCGTCTGCCTTGTAAGCGCTAGGCCGCGGGTTCGATTCCCGCCC
>NW_007451639.1:0-375 GCF_000475195.1 Diaphorina citri | reverse complement strand
CAGTACTGCGATTTCCATTTGGAAATACAGGCGAGAATATGTAGGCACCTACCGTAATATTTTTAAAGGAATACTCGTATGTACCTATCTACTTTAGGTCCTAACTTTGGGGGATGCTAAGTCTTTACAACTTTAACTATACCAATCTGCGATCGGAGATCCGTGGTTAAGGGCAAAAGGTCACGGTTTCAAACCCCCCAGCAAGAGCGTGACATTTTATGAAAAATAAAAATAATATCTATTGATATAATATCTATAGAAAAATAAAAATAATATCTATAGATAGGTACCTATTATTTTTATTTTTACTTTCTATTACTACAGTATAGCGGAGCTATACTAGTAATGAAAGTATTGCAATCGGTCCAAATTTTC
>NW_007451638.1:0-375 GCF_000475195.1 Diaphorina citri | reverse complement strand
TTCCTTCTCTCTTCGATTTCGGGACGATAAGACCATAGAAGTTACAGTTCCCTCTGTCAAACCTCTTAAAAAAAAAATTAACCCTTTGGAAAAGCCAGCCTAGTTATAGCTTGAAAGTTGAAAGGTAGCGCATCTGTCTCATTAAGCTCTAGGTCACGGGTTCGATTCTCACCCTGGGCGAACTTTATTCTAAACAATGAAGGTGCGTTCTCGGAAAGGCTGGCTTTCCCTTTCTACTTCGACTTCGGTACGATAAGACCTCTCTCTATGTCTATCAAGTTCAAAAATAATAATAATAACAATTCCAAACATCCACATTTTGTACATTTAGCGTGAAAATTTGTGACGGATGGAAAGGTCTTGTCCTAAGCAGTC
>NW_007451637.1:0-375 GCF_000475195.1 Diaphorina citri | reverse complement strand
GAAACACAAAGTAGAAGAAATACAGCAACCTTCTGAATAGAAGATGCTACAAATGAATGAATGAATGAATGACCCCATCCTCCTACGCTTCCCTCTCAAACTCTATTTTTGCCATCAAAAAGGGGTTACGAGGTACGTAGGTATGTACTTAAAAACACTGAATTTTTGCAGACTCTTATGTAAAGAGAAGTACCCGTTTTGGAACTCACAAAGTGCTACCCCGGTTTTCACCGATATTGCCTGAGCTTGGGAAAATGGTTTTTCACGGGTTGGACATCAGTTGCAGTCTCAAGAGGGATTTGTAAATGTAAATGCAGTTTCTTTGTGTTATTATGTCACAACTTTGGTGCTCACTGCAGCATTGTAGGATTTTTC
>NW_007451636.1:0-375 GCF_000475195.1 Diaphorina citri | reverse complement strand
ATAAAACCATCTATTTTCTCCACCCTTTGTCTCAATTCATCATTTGCCCTTTTAAACTCATCCATCTTTTCATTCATTACTTCAAGAATCTCTGGGTCGGTCTTGTTGTTTATTTCTTTTTGTTGCGATTTGATGTTTTGTCCATATTTAATTTATGTTTAGTATGCTATATTGTTTGTTTCTTGTTTCATATGGTATTTCTTGTATTTGTCTATGACTGTCATTATAATAATGGTTCGATATCATTATGAATTTATGTAAGTTCCTAAAATCCAATATTCCATATGTTTTCATTAGTTCATATCTTTTTCTTTTTTCTTGATCGTACGCCTTGATGCTGGCCAGCCGTCCGAAAAGGAATGGAAGTGGAACCCG
>NW_007451635.1:0-375 GCF_000475195.1 Diaphorina citri | reverse complement strand
TCACCCCCCCCCCTCCTTTGTCCAAAAAGGACTGCGTCCCGCTTTGGGCCAAAAAATTATGGTCACCTTATGTACGAGTACTTGTCCTGAACGAAATTACCTACAATATTATGGGAAAACTTTGAACTACATGGTTCTGACTCGCCATGAGCTCACATGACGTGATAGTGTAGTGTGATTCTACCTTAAGTTTCCTTTTCGATTAAATCACGATTTCTTTCTTTACCATACCAATAGGGTGGGTACCTCAGGTATACATAGATTATATTTTAACATTAAGTACCTATCGCCAGCCTCGTTAGCTTAGTTGGTAGTGCGTCTGCCTTGTAAGCGCTAGGCCGCGGGTTCAATTCCCGCCCGGGGCGGATTTTATCC
>NW_007451634.1:0-375 GCF_000475195.1 Diaphorina citri | reverse complement strand
GACGGGATGGGGGTGGCAAAAGTAAGCACCTGAATATTCTAACGTGAAAGTTGAAGTGAAAAGTAGAAAATACTGTGAAGGTTGAAGTGAATAGAAAGTACATACCGTGAGGGTTGAAGCAGAGAAGGAAGGGGGTAATGTATTTTGTGTTAAGACTGTTGGTTGATAGACTTGATGATGTTATTGTATTTAATGTTTTGTATGCCGTGAGCCGTGAGCTTTTACTGACAGTGTGCGGACTGATAAAACATGGGAAACACAGTTTTGTATGCCGTGAGCTTTTACTGACAATGTGCGGACTGATAAAACATGGAAAATACATTATCCTATCCTCCTCCATTTGAGATTACAGTTCTATCTTTAACATTTCCATGT
>NW_007451633.1:0-375 GCF_000475195.1 Diaphorina citri | reverse complement strand
AGCCAGCCACTCACTATCAAGTAGACCTGACAGGTACACCTGATCAGGTCCGCCTATCAGGTCTACCTGATAGTGTGCGGCTGGCTTTACAGTAACTAAAAGTTTGATAAAATGATCAGAATTTCATTCCATTAAACCTCCATATTTATAAGTATAAGCAGTCTTTAGGGTCTTATCGTCTTTTGTCTAATATTTTATTCTTTTTCTCCAGAGTTTCAGACATGCAAGGTGTTGTGTGGCGGCATAACTTCGGATCTCCCATAGTGGGGGTGTTCTCCCATGAGGGCGAAATTATTGCCTGGGGCAATCTCTACAATTAAATTTTCCTATTTTTATTTCTATTTCTCCAGAGTTTCTTCACTACGCGGACACAGC
>NW_007451632.1:0-375 GCF_000475195.1 Diaphorina citri | reverse complement strand
CTACTTAGTATCACTTTTTCCCTACACACCGTCACAGCCAAACTTGAAATTTCAACTTGCAATTTCAATTTAAATTTTCGCTAATTTAAAATATTCACTATTAAGACAGTATAGCTAGGTATTTACACTATTTACAGTGTGCTTATTATGCATATTAACTGCATGATTCGTTTTATAATAATTACCTATATTCGTTTTATAATTTAATTATTAAAGAATTATAAAATGTCGTTTTACTTTTTTCGTTATCAAGTTTATTTCCAGAGTGGAACACGAATGAAATTGTACAACACGTAGGTAGGTTAGTTACCTTACATTTTCAGTTTGCAAAGGAAATTACTTGAACGGCAAATAAATTACACGAGCACAGGAAAT
>NW_007451631.1:0-375 GCF_000475195.1 Diaphorina citri | reverse complement strand
ATGGTTCTTTTTTGCTTGATGCTGTCCAGTTATAAGTGTAGTAAAACGATTGACGCGTTAGAAAATGGACTTAGCCATAAATGATACCCGGGTAAACTCTTCCTCTCTCCTCCTTCTCCTATCCTGCTAATAATACCTACTAGCCTACTATCAGTAAAAACCACAAAGGATCTCGTTAGTAACTTTGGGTGGGTAGATAGAGTGGGTGGTTAGATGGGTGGGTGTAAAAGTAGTGCATATTGCATACGCGACTAATTTGAAGGGGCAAAATTGTAGGTTTCTGAAAAAATTAGTCTTTTTTTCAGATTTAGGAGCAATTTTGCACTGGAATTACATTTCTTTCAAAAATCACTAGATTTTGACCTCAAATCACTA
>NW_007451630.1:0-375 GCF_000475195.1 Diaphorina citri | reverse complement strand
CATAATTCCAAATATCAATCGAGCTGATGCGGACACCTTGAAAGTTGTACTTTAAATGTACAGAATTATTATTTTAGTGATCGTCCACACAATTTTGATTGGTATTTATCTAAAATGTATTGTCTTCCAACCTTACTTATAGGCGGACACAGAAGATGGACTAAATACGTTTAACTGCTAGAAAAAGTCCCAAGGCAGGGTTTTTGCCACAATAGGTGGATTAATAATATTCCAGGTTGGCGTTCAGTCCTATAGATTACAAGGGTTTCAGGAAAAGGAATATCCTTGACTAATTTAAACCTGTCGCGTATAATATCTCTAGTAGCGCGGTCAAACTTTCTTGACTTGGCGGGGCGGAGCGCTACCGCGCTCCTT
>NW_007451629.1:0-375 GCF_000475195.1 Diaphorina citri | reverse complement strand
AAAAATCACATGGGATCAACTATTCACTTGCTTATTTGGTAACGGTTCACAAATAAAAGAAGGCTGAAAAACTCGTCGAAACTCTGACGTTTTATGCTTTGTTTCCTCACAATCATCCTCAATTCCTCACGAGGCTGAATAAACATCTTTTCAATAGTACAGTGGAACTAAAGTTATAAAAAAAATCTGGTGTGAACATCACACGACTTTCTATTACATTAAACTTCTCAACTGTAAGTCAGAGAGTGCTAAAAGTAGCACCATTCGATTCCGCGTGAAAAATCACATGGGATTAAGTATTCACTTGCTCATTTGGTAACGGTTCACAAATAAAAGAGAAATTTGTTGACACAGGGGAGTATCGAACCCGCAACT
>NW_007451628.1:0-375 GCF_000475195.1 Diaphorina citri | reverse complement strand
TGTGGCGTATGGTACAGGTGGGCCAATAAATGGTACGTTTTTTAGGTGGGCGAATAAATGGTACACTTACCCTATTATCGTAATATTTTTATACCACCCCGTAATTCATGTACGTAGATGGCGTAGCAGTGGGTAGGTACGTACGGTAAGTATTTTATAATCGACATCCGACAAGCTTCATTTGTCAGATAATTGCTAAAATTGACAGAGACCCGAAAACAACCAGGTAAAAGTATGTCTTGACTTTAAAATTTGTTCACGGAAATAAAATTTGACTAGATATTATGCAGAAGTTAGAAAAAACATGTAAAAAGGTAGGATTCGCTTTATTACATTCTTTCTTTGATTTGAAAGATAGTGAAAACTAGTTTTGGG
>NW_007451627.1:0-375 GCF_000475195.1 Diaphorina citri | reverse complement strand
TGGTGCTCATAAAAGAAGTCGATAATAAAATAATCGAGTGCCAGTAATCGATGATTAATCAAATTCCATTTGGGCTATAAAAATAATCATCATGATCTCTAGATTCTCTAGTGAATGTCTTGCTATTCGGTGGTAGCTTGTTGCTGTATGCTTACGGGAAGGTTGAACGTACAGAATTTTGATAATGGATTCATTACTTCCTTTAAACCTTGACGGTTTGATTCAAGGTGAAGACTAGATGGAAGTCTATGGTCGGCTTGCATGCACCCTGGTAATTAGGTCAGTACTGCTTCAGTTCAATAATGTTGATGCAGTCGCAAAGCTTCTCAGTCTCATTAGAGTCTGAAGGAAAATCTACTAGAAGGTCGGCTTAGA
>NW_007451626.1:0-375 GCF_000475195.1 Diaphorina citri | reverse complement strand
AATATCGAGCTCTAGAGGAAGAAAATTTGATAGCTTTGTCTGGAAAAGGGAGACCAAAGTAGAAAGCTCTACTGTGAAGTGAAAAATTAATCGATCTTTGTATAACAAAAAGGGCTTCTAAAGTTCTTACCCAAAGTGTCCCCATATCTTTCCCAAAAGTTTCGATTTTTCGAAATTTTTACAAGTCCATATTTTAGAATCATATTTTAGGGTTAGAAAGTAGAAACGTTATTTTTCAATGGTGAACTTTATTTTTTAAAGTTTTTTTTTTATGATTGTCAAATAAATTTTATTGCCATCTCTTCTGAAATATAGTCAATAGTGATTTCTCTCATTTCAGGTTACCAATCTGCTTCTGGAGGCTGAGAGACGAAA
>NW_007451625.1:0-375 GCF_000475195.1 Diaphorina citri | reverse complement strand
AAGTCAACCCTCCCCCCCCAAAAAAAACTGCTCCCAAAGCCCAAGGGTTTTCCAAAACCGGTCAATGGGGTTTAAACCCATATAGACGTATACCTAAGGAGTTGAAGAGTGTGTTCCATGTTTCAGGATCTGACTCTCTGAGTAGTTCAGTGAAGAGAGTAGTTCTTTTTTTATAACTTACTCACTTCACACAACTCTACTTCTAATGTGACTTTGTTTTCTTCAGAATTCACATGTTTTAAGATCTGACTCATTAAATGAGTAGTCCACTGAAAAGAGTAAGTAGTTCTTTTTGTATGACTCACTCTTTAGTCTCCAATAGGCTGAAAGGGTTGGGATAGGTTTCGGAGTGATTCAGTCTCAATGGAATGAGAA
>NW_007451624.1:0-375 GCF_000475195.1 Diaphorina citri | reverse complement strand
CCCGCTTCATTTGTTTGTGCGCAAGCGTTTCTGCGCATTTTGACGTGAAATCTGACGTCACAACTCTTTGAACTTTTTTTTATTACCACAGCGGTTAAAAATTGAATTTTCGACCTTTTAAAGTTACTTTTTCGGAGTTTTGACCTCAGATTTGGATTTTTCACAACTTTTTACGTAGAAATCGACCTTTTATTAATAATATTTTCCCCATTGCAACTCCTCCATTGCTGGACTCCCTTTTAATAGTCATGTGAAACCTTCGTTTCCTAGACTACAGGTCTAAATGTATTTAGGTTCTAGGGACCTCAAAACGTGTTTTGGCACTAAAAACTGACCATCGAAAATTTGAGTATTTGACCCGATTACATTACTTTC
>NW_007451623.1:0-375 GCF_000475195.1 Diaphorina citri | reverse complement strand
AAAAAGGCACGAGATTTCCCTCTAAATCGTTTACTGAAACAGTTATGAGCTGCGATGAACAGTTTTGGACACTTGAAACTGTAAACTGTGTTTGTTTGACTTTTAAAACACGCAGAACGGCCGTGTATCCATGTAGAATTGTAAACAAAAGACCTCTGATCAAATATCTATGTCCATTTGAATGGGAGCTAAAAGTTTACAAAAATGCTATCAATATCACAGCAATCAAGCCATTCTCTCATTCATGATGCAAAGAAGAGAGATGAGCTGACACTTGTCCGAATGCCTGAATGAACAAATACCTACAACACAATATCTCTATAGGAAAGAAAAAACAACGCTATTAATTAAAGGACACTTTTAAAAATTGAAAAA
>NW_007451622.1:0-375 GCF_000475195.1 Diaphorina citri | reverse complement strand
GCACGGCAAAAGTTTTCAGGTGCCTTCGAACCTTTGCATACAGGGTGTTTCAATGTTTGGATGAACACTAAAGTCCAACGTTCAACTTTGTATTTGCATAGGTACTTTCTACAGATGTGATATTTTTTTTTCCATGTAGAATTATAAACACCCTGTATATTCCGACTCGTGTTGAATCGTAACGCGTTTTCTATACCCCCTGTATATTTGATCTGAATTACGGCGGAGTATAGGTACCCTCACTCCTAACCTAACACGGTAGGGATTCTAAATATTGTGACGCCTGCTATCACTATTAGGCCAGCCACTCACTATCAGGTAGACCTCATAGGTATTGCTGAAAAGGTCCGCCTGTCAGGTCTACTTGGTAGTGAG
>NW_007451621.1:0-375 GCF_000475195.1 Diaphorina citri | reverse complement strand
GACAGACACCGAAGCGAATACAATAGCCCGTCCACTATACCTTTTGTTATTACTATCGTAATAATAAAGGTAGGACGGTCTAAAAATCTATGGGAAAAAATAAAAACAACCAAATTTATTAAAATGATAGTGTTCTGGTACTGGCTTAACTGCACAAAGCTTGGGTTTATATTTTCCCCTGAAAATGTTGAAATAGGGGGAAATACCTAAGTATCCTTCATTTCCTTTATTAGGTCCCAAAATCCAGGTACTTTGTAGGATGGATGGATACCTACTCTTTGGAGCATGGATAAGTTATCTACCTTATCGAGGTCATTTTCGGGTAAAAAACTTTAGGTCGTCGGAAATATGCTAACAAAATAAAGCGCAATCGGA
>NW_007451620.1:0-375 GCF_000475195.1 Diaphorina citri | reverse complement strand
CTTGTCCAGGGGCCCCTTCGCAAGGTTTGCGGGCCCCCGCCCTGCCTCGGTGCCTAGGACAGGGCATGCGTCAGTGGTGACGGGAAAATGTATTATTGAATGTTGAAGGAATTATTGAGTAGGGACAACAGGGTAAGCACCTACGCATACGTACGTAACATTACTTACATAGGTAGGTATGGGTGTTAGATATTGTTCTCTGACTTTCGTCACCATCTTGAGTTTGTATCTTGTAGCTTTTGTATCAGGGATTGTACGTTTTGTAGAGTTTGTATCATGGACTGCAGGTTTTGTATAACCGTTTGTTGGTTTTGTATCAAGGATTGTAGGAGTTTACAAATGGACACTATCCTTCAGAAGATTTTGCAGCGTTCG
>NW_007451619.1:0-375 GCF_000475195.1 Diaphorina citri | reverse complement strand
GATCGGGATCGCCAAAACCGGGAGTGGCAAAACCGTGGCATTTGTTTTACCCTTGCTGAGGCATATATTGGATCAGCCACCTCTGGAAGAAACAGATGGGCCCATGGGTAAGTGATGTAGTGACGTTTCTTAATACTTCGTAGATTCGTATAAGGTTAACCCATCCCTTGGGGCTTGTAAGCGCTAGGCCGCGGGTTCGATTCCCGCCTGGGGCGTATTTTATCCTGAAGGAATAAGGTTCGTTCTCGCAACGGCTGGCTTTCTCCTATCCTGTCTTCCTTCTCTCTTCGCTTTCGGGATAAGACCTTAGCAGTTACAGTCCCCTCTATCAAACCTCTCTAAAGAAAGTCTTGTAATGGTGTGATTTGATTGCAG
>NW_007451618.1:0-375 GCF_000475195.1 Diaphorina citri | reverse complement strand
CAGTGACATTCTTAATGTCTTGAAATATTCTCAACAAAGTGTTAGCAAAACTATTGAAGAATTCCATGAAGCTCTCATGGATCTTCAAAAATTCACGAAGTACAAAAATAAGTACATTGTGACCGAATATGTTCCAACAGATGTCGTGGTACATAAGTTCACGAATGTTGCATCATTCTGGAAAACATTGTGGAAATATTTGGTGTCACTTCATCTCTTGAATGATCTCGATGAAACAGTAAGCCGAACATTCAAACAGATGAAACTGCCTTCCCCCGATCTAATTTCATATTTCACAGGAGAAAGTCAGGAAGCAACTGAGCTTAAAAAACAATATCGTGAACGTATTGATGAAAAACAAATCGTCAACCCCAA
>NW_007451617.1:0-375 GCF_000475195.1 Diaphorina citri | reverse complement strand
ACAGTTGATTGGTTGAAGTTCTTAAAATCGTGTTCTCCTCGTTTGGGCCATCATTGTTGGCGATAGGGTGTTGGAAATGTTTGTCTTCGAGACATAATCTTCCTTGTAACCCATTCAGTACTGAATTTATTTTCTCGTTTTCATCTTCTCCTTTTATTCCTCTTTCAAATTCTTCACGAAGAGTCCACCTGAATGTCTGAAATTGTGGTTAATCCTTTGACCGATGTGACGAAAAGTTTAATTCAGGAACATGCTCTAAAATAAAAGAAATTCGCTTAGCTAGATCATGAACTTTCCATGGCAATCAATGCCTCGTCGATGCACGATGTAGCCATTGTTGATAACTTTTATAAAATATCCACCCATTTCCAGTTT
>NW_007451616.1:0-375 GCF_000475195.1 Diaphorina citri | reverse complement strand
AAAAAAAAAAAAAAAAAAAAAAAAAAACGTTGTAAAAAACTATATTAATGTTTTTTTTTTTTGCAATCGAATTTCGCATTGTTTGCGAAATGTCTGGAAATAGAACAAAAGCAATAAACAATAACATACCTATACAATAATAACGCTGGTCTAGGAATGTCATTATCAATGACAAGTATATTAGGTACCTCAACCCATCAATAAAAAATACGTTTTATGAGTTCCAGACAAGGAGGTAAAGTCAGCGATAAAAACACCGGTTCCACATGGATCACTGACGTTGCAACGTTGAGTGTAATCCGAATGGATGACCATCTGGGCGATCCCGTGCTGGTATTTCCTGGCCCCAATCAGACTGGGTGAGGTGTGAGACCG
>NW_007451615.1:0-375 GCF_000475195.1 Diaphorina citri | reverse complement strand
ACAGGTGTAATGGTTCATCAAATGTGATTATGATTTTTGCCTGAAGAAAATCAGGAAGTGTATCTTAATGGAAATTAATGGTCTACACATGTGTAGGGTACCTGGGTTAAAGTGCGTGCACACTGCATTGTGTGTGCAGATTGCAGATGGTGCGTGGATCTTGGAATAGATATTATATTCTAGATAACATTGCAAACACTCTTAAAGAATACACCTATCTGATAATGATAACTGATATACTGATAACCAAATGATTAATAGGAGGGAAAAATGGTGATCAAAAATTGACCCAAAAGATAAAAAAAAAGACAAAAGATATATGTCAAAGGCTCACAATGAAAGAAAAAAAAAGTGGTTGGGTGTTGGGTGGGAAAA
>NW_007451613.1:0-375 GCF_000475195.1 Diaphorina citri | reverse complement strand
ACCCCACCTGACTATCACACTAGTAAACCTCACAAGTCTGATACCGGTAAGTACCAAGCCGAGAGTGGCGGGTTTGAATCTCCATGTTGACAATTTTTTAGTGCCTACTAAATTACCTAGCCGTAGAGTTTAGTAAATGATGTAGTTAGTCAATTGAGGATTCTCATGAAAAATAGATTATTCAATCATTTCAATCTAGTTAATAAAATGAATGAGACAAAAAATCTGATAACAAATCTTTTTTCTGCATTAAAATCGACTTTGTAGTTTCCGAGAAATTCGCGTTCAAAGTCCTGATTTTGCCAGCCTACTTAGCTTAGTTGGTAGTGCGTCTGCCTTGTAAGCGCTAGGCCGCGGGTTCGATTCCCGCCCGGG
>NW_007451612.1:0-375 GCF_000475195.1 Diaphorina citri | reverse complement strand
TTTTCCCTTTCTATTAAAAATTTCCCTTTTTTTTCGTAATTTTTGTCAAGTTTTAAGTTCTGCTCCGAGCTTTAACTGCGACTGTTTTTTTCCCTTTCTATTAAAAATTTCCCTTTTTTTTCGTAATTTTTGTCAAGTTTTAAGTTCTGCTCCGAGCTTTAACTGAGACGGTCGCTTCTCGGGTTATCCTTGGCGAATTTCGTCCGTGATTAACGTGAAATATTTGCGGGTTTTTTCGACTTTCGGAAGATTTTTTTTTTGACTTTCAACAGATACTTTTAGTATATTTTTTTTGTGTACAATTTTTAAATAATTTTTATGTAAGTAGCTAATATTGTGTAGGTATAGTTTTATTTATTTATTTTTTCAATGGAG
>NW_007451611.1:0-375 GCF_000475195.1 Diaphorina citri | reverse complement strand
ACACAAAGGGAGAGAGTGACACCGAAACACTTTTCGTATCCTGAGCACAACTAAACATGAACAAAAGCTACACAAAAAGGCTCCTGAATTGGAACTCCTCTCACGTCCTGTAAGAGTGACAGTTTCAATGAAGCGGCACTATTAAAACTAAACTATATCAATACCAACAACACGACAGTCAAAAACGTGACTAATTTGTTCAATTAAATTGTCCTGTACAAACAAACGAATATCACAGTGAGTACACAATTAATTCAACATCGAACGTCCAAATCAGCGCCCATTAGCAATCAAGCGGCAAATTTGTTTTCCAGTCAGCAAACAGCGGTTCTCAGATGTGTTCTGTGGACTTCCAACACGTGTACATAGTTCTAA
>NW_007451610.1:0-375 GCF_000475195.1 Diaphorina citri | reverse complement strand
TTTCAAAAATAAAATAAAATCGAAATTTTTACGTATTATACGGACGAACTACTTCGTTCAGGTACCACAGGTCAACTCTGCAAATAAATTGCAGCTGTGTTTCAATTGAAAATGTTTCAACGGGTTAGGTACTTAAAAAAGTGTAGAAAAATCCGATGCGAAGCGTTTTTAGACCGCTAATGCCCTTTGTTGCCCCTCTGGCGCCTATTGCCACCCCCTGGTGCCCCTATTCGGCTCTCTGGCGTTCTTTATTGCACCCCTGGCGCACTTCGCCACTCTCAGTGTCCTTTGCTGCCCTTTTTTTGCCATCTGCTGTCCTTTGAAGCCCCTAATTCCACACACCCTCTGGGGCATTTGGATTTTTGAACAAGACGC
>NW_007451609.1:0-375 GCF_000475195.1 Diaphorina citri | reverse complement strand
GAGAAAAAAATCTAAACCCTGTCAACTATTTGGTTGTCATGGCAGTATCTATGGAGACAAAACTCGCGTTCGCGACACCCCCCCCTCCTTCCTTATTCATCATCTCCTTCCATTTCCCCCCTCTTATTTCCCTCTTCTTCTTCTTCGTCTTCTTCTTCCTCTCCTTCTTCGTCTTCTGCTTTTTATTCTTTTTCCTCTCTTTTTTTTTCCTGCATGGGTGCATACTGCTGCGATAGGTACCTGCATATAGGACTTGGTATACCTAGATTTAGGTTTATTATTTATTATTATTATTATTATTATTTTTTAGTAATATAAGTTTTAGTTCTTAGGCGTAAATAATATATAAAATATATTATTATTATTATTATTATT
>NW_007451608.1:0-375 GCF_000475195.1 Diaphorina citri | reverse complement strand
AGATTTCTGAAAGATGAAGACACAAAAACATAAATAAAAAAAAATATCAGGTAGGTATATTATAAAGTACATATCTTTGGAAATCGAATAGGAAGTAAACACAGTTTCATCTTATGATGCATATCTTATTATATTTTCAAGCCTAAATCTAGTTTTACTTTTACTTTGCCAGTTCAAATTTGGACGTTTTGAGAAATCACATCCAGAAACTAACGTACCTATGCCATTTTCAAATTGGGCCCAATTTGTTTCAGTAGATGTAACGTTGCAATTCCTGAGATGACAGGATGACACAAAAGAAATGAAAGCACATTTCTGTAGTGTAGTACCTAGATATTCTCCAGAAAGTCATACAAACTCGTATTTATGGAACTT
>NW_007451607.1:0-375 GCF_000475195.1 Diaphorina citri | reverse complement strand
GTGGGGTGACCCTTCTAGTCAACCGGCCCCCCCGCCCCCACCCCAGACAAGATGGCGAAGGGAGGAAGAGAAGGAGGAGGGGGAGGAAGAAGAGGAGGGAGGGGGAGAGGTGGAGGAGGAGGAGGAGGAGGGGAAGAAGTTGGATTTGGACACGCGGATAGAGATGTTGCTGAGAGGTGAGTGGATTTTTTTTTTCTCACCTTAAAAAAACCTTTGAACATTCCTCCACCCATAAAGTTGGGGGAATAATGCTGGAGAGGCAAGGAAAAGGTGACTTTTTAGAAGGGTTTTGTGATCTCACCACTTTTATAGGCCGACATCTTTGAATGGATACCTACCTTTTTTTCTTTCTCAGATTGGGTTTTTGTGGGGGGG
>NW_007451606.1:0-375 GCF_000475195.1 Diaphorina citri | reverse complement strand
ATTTTATGATACCTTATATTGTCCTTCCCTTGTCCCAATCCGCCATCTTTTATTAAGATTATGAACAAAATAAAAATAATTAAAACTATAAATATATTTTTGATTTGTCCTTGAATTATTTACGTGAGTTTTATTTTCGGTAGGTACCTAAGTACCTACCTATACAAATTGAATATCATCTTTTCCTGTAGCAGTTCATCACAAATCACAATACGCTTCTAAGAGCTTAGGTCGCGGGTTCGATTCCCGCCCGGGGCGGATTTTATCCTGAACGGATAATGTTTGTTCTTGGAACGGCTGGCTTTCTCTTATCCTGTCTTCTCTCTTCGCTTTCTGGACTTCGGGTCCTGGACGATAAGACCTTAGCAATTACTG
>NW_007451605.1:0-375 GCF_000475195.1 Diaphorina citri | reverse complement strand
ACGGTACGGGATTACGGTACATCCTAGAAGAAAAGTGTGAATGTATAAAATGTAGAGAACAAAAATACAAACAACTTTTTAATTCATTGTTTCTCGAAAAAAATTACCGGAGACGAGGTATTGTCACAAAAGCTCTTTTTAGCCGCCATATTGGAAAAATAATTACGGTACGGGATTACGGTACATCCTAGAGAAAAAATGTAAATGTAAAAAATGTAGGAAATTAAAATACAAACAACTTTTTAATTCATTATTATTAGAAAAAAATTACCGAAAACGAGATATTCTCAAAAAAAACCTTTTTTTGGCCGCCATTTTGAAACGGGATTGACCGTTACGGGATTACAGTACATCCTAGAGAAAAAGTGTAAATCT
>NW_007451604.1:0-375 GCF_000475195.1 Diaphorina citri | reverse complement strand
ACATACCCATTGTCACATAGCGTGTACAATGTACAATTGATTGCATATACATAATCTCAAGTGGTCCGCGAGATTTTTAGTTTATCAATAGTGGTCCGCCAATTCTAAAAGGTTAAGAACCCCTGCTCTAAGGAATAAAACCATGTAATAAAATTCCGCGGATTGCAAAATTTAACCACATTTTACTACCGCGAATTGGAGTTTTTATGATTATTTTTCTACATAAATAGTCGGGTTTTCTTGTCTACAGAAAACAAGGCATAAACAAAATCAATCATATTCGTATATGACTATTGCATGCGACATTACACGACATTGTATGTGTAGTGTGTAGGTGTCACTCAGCTCAGAGCTACCGCTCTATCGCCAATTTGT
>NW_007451603.1:0-375 GCF_000475195.1 Diaphorina citri | reverse complement strand
GGCTGAGTGGGCCCCGCAACAGCCAGTCACGGAATCAATCATTTGCATGATACAAATTTCTTGACCCCACCGGGAATCAAACCCGGGTCTCCCACGTGCAAGGTTAGTCTGGCTGGGGGACTATAATATAAACAGTGAGTATACCAGCCTGAATTTCCTTTGCTAAAGAAATACCAAAGGCTGAGTCAAAGGGCATCCACTCATAAAATTCTGTAGCCAAAACCAAATGTCAGCCAAAAAGCAATCACCCTAGGGCTGATTGAAGGCTGACAAAAAACACCAATCCTGTCTGTACATGGGAAAAGGTGAAGGAGAAGAAGATTCATATTCAGTATTCCTCCAGCTTCAACTGTCTAGACCTCATTTGTTTCTTGA
>NW_007451602.1:0-375 GCF_000475195.1 Diaphorina citri | reverse complement strand
GAATCCGCGAACATAATTGCCAAATCCGCGAACATAATCGCAAAATCCGCGAACAAAATCGCCAAATCCGCGAACATATTTCGCGCGAACATAATCGCCAAATCCGCGAACAAAATCGCGAAATCCGCGAACATAATCGCGAAATCCGCGAACATAATCGAGAAATCGCGAACATAATCGCGAAATCCGCGAACATAATCGCGAAACCCGCGAACATAATCGCGAAACCCGCGAACATAATCGCAAAATCCGCGAACATAATCGCGAAATCCGCGAACAAAATCGCCAAATCCGCGGACATAATCGCGAAATCCGCGAACAAAATCACCAAATCCGCGAACATAATCGCGAAATCCGCGAACATAATCGCGAAAT
>NW_007451601.1:0-375 GCF_000475195.1 Diaphorina citri | reverse complement strand
TTTTTTTCGTAAACTTTAAGTTTTAATTAAAAATAGTAATAGTAAAGAAAAGTGAAAAAAGAAAGAACACGAAGATACATCAAGAGATGAATTGATTTGTAAGTTACTCTACTATAAGCCTGAAGTTCAGAAAGGATCAGTATAATTAATTTCAAGAAAAATTGATGGAATAAAATGGGAGAATTGGTAATGGTATCCATTGTCTAGGTAAAAACGTTGGTATAAGTTAGTGATAGGAAGGTACCTATAGGTACGCATCACCTGATAGATACGAGAGCCCGATATTAGATACCTACTTGTGTTAATACATAGATTACATAACATAGTGTATCAGCGAGGAACGATCAGAATCCCTAGTATCGAAGCATCGGTGAC
>NW_007451600.1:0-375 GCF_000475195.1 Diaphorina citri | reverse complement strand
AGAGAGAGAGAGAGAGAGAGAGAGAGAGAGAGAGGGAGGGCAGTTAGGGAAAATGTCTAATTTTATCATAATAGATTTTGAAATAGATTTCATATGAAATAAGTAATGTAAGTTTTTAAGTACGTCGTACAGGGTGACCAAAAAAAAGTCAGGTTTGATGGTTCAAGTTAACGTCGGGTCAAGTAATATTCAATATTCCATACCTATGACTTGATACATAAAATGAACTTTCGAGTGAAAGGTAACCACTAGGTGAGGTTAACGCCGGATGCGTTATCTACCACTTAACCCTTGGCTGGGATTGAACCCGCGCCCTCCAGTTTACCAGGCGAGCGCTTTACAAATCACCAAGAGGAAAAAAGTAGGTACTGAGGT
>NW_007451599.1:0-375 GCF_000475195.1 Diaphorina citri | reverse complement strand
CATATTTGATACTGTAGCTAACACAAGGGAATTTACACACAAATGGCACAAAGAATAACAAATGATTATATCCTTCCCTGAATGACAGGAGTAGGAGATGGACTGAAGAGAATAGAATCATAGAAGAAAGAAACTGTACACAGAATTAGTTTTGAAAGGAAGTTGTGTAATGATCAGCTGAATGATGGCCTAACACGATTTTACTGGCTACATATTTCACCTCATCTCACAACAAAAAACATAAGTAGGTTTGGATATCTATGTGGATCTTGAAAATTATTCATATAGGTTATAGAGTATAGACTATAGAGCATTATAGAGACAGCTCCCAGGGTATTCTTCAATTGGCTCTACACTCTACAGCAGGGGTCGGCA
>NW_007451598.1:0-375 GCF_000475195.1 Diaphorina citri | reverse complement strand
TCCTGCAATCTGATTGGTTCCTTCATTTTGGGTTGATGACTCATTGCTGTCACATTGATCTGGATGAACTATAGGTCTTGGTACCTACATACCTTACGTTAGGTATAGGTAGGCTTGCCAAACGTCCCGAATTGGCCGGGACAGTCCCGAATTTCAGGGGGTGTCCCGGCGTCCCGTTCAGTTTTTCATTTTGCGGCGTTTTGTCCCGAATTTCCGTTTTTGCCGGCGTCCCGTTCAGTTTTTCATTTTGGGGCGTTTTGTCCCGAATTTCCGTTTTTGTCCCAGAAAAAATTCGGAAAAGTAAGTGGGGGATAGATTGCCCAACATTTAAGCATTTTTTTCTTTAATCAGTCACAACTTTTTTATTATTTAACA
>NW_007451597.1:0-375 GCF_000475195.1 Diaphorina citri | reverse complement strand
AGAAAAAGTACACCTCTGCCTTTTACACCTCTTTGCTATGTGTCCATGTAATGTAACATTATGCAGCACATTATAATAGACTACATTATGATTTATCCTGAACATAAGTAACATGGAACTGGAGTTACCTACACAAAACTTTACCTGGACCCTATGAATAAGTAATACTTTCAATGAGTTTACATGCAATAATTTCAAATGACTAGAAATCAAGAGATAGAGTAGGTGTTCTAGCTTTGAGTTGGTGGAGACAAAAATTTCAACATAACTGTAGTTGCTACTTATTTTACCTTATTTTTTATTTTTAGTTTTGACTCAGACAGTCTTAATATGCATTTACAAGCAGATAAACATGATAACATGATACAAGTTGAT
>NW_007451596.1:0-375 GCF_000475195.1 Diaphorina citri | reverse complement strand
CGAATATCGCGAACAAAACGCGAATATCGCGAACAAAACGCGAATATCGCGAACAAAACGCGAATATCGCGAACAAACGGCGGATACTGCGCACAAAACGCGAATACCGCGAACAAAACGCGAATACCTCGAACAAACCGCGGATACCGCGAAGAAACCGCGGATACCGAGAACAGACCGCGAATACCGCGAACAATCCACGAATACCGCGAGCAACCGCAGATACTGCGCAGAAAACGCGAATACCGCGAACAAAACGCGAATACCGCGAACAAAACGCGAATATCGCGAATATCACGAACAAAACGCGAATATCGCGAACAAACCGCGGATACTGCGCACAAAACGCGAATACCGCGAACAAAACGCGAATAC
>NW_007451595.1:0-375 GCF_000475195.1 Diaphorina citri | reverse complement strand
CTCATCAGTTAGACATAGCTCTCAGGTGCTGGCCAAGAATTTGGAAGTGATATTTATACTTCAGAGATGGAAATTGTGAAGAAACGAGAACCTGCGTTTTCTATGTAAGATTTTATTTGTGTTGAGTGTTGTTGTGAGCGCCACACAGTCATTTCTGGGAGTGTTGGGTCCATTACAGTCATTTCTGGGAGTGTTGGGTCCATTACAGTCATTTCTGAGAGTGTTGGGTCCATTACAGTCATTTCTGGGAGTGTTGGGTCCATTACAGTCATTTCTGAGAGTGTTGGGTCCATTACTGTCATTTCTGAGAGTGTTGGGTCCATTACAGTCATTTCTGAGAGTGTTGGGTCCATTACAGTCATTTCTGAGAGTGTT
>NW_007451594.1:0-375 GCF_000475195.1 Diaphorina citri | reverse complement strand
AAGGGCATCCACTCGTAAAATTTGTAGCCAAAACCAAATGTCAGCCCAAAGCAATCACCCTAGTTAGGGCTGATTTAGAGGCTGACGAAAAACGCCGACCCCGTCTGAACACGGAAAAAAGCGAAGATTTAGTAACAAGGAAAAAACTGCTACATTCTGTCAATCAGATTGGCTAAAATACAAGATATCAACCTAAACGGAGCTTAAATTCACTTTGTAAACCCGGCCATAAATAAACTTACCTTAGCTTTCAACGAGTCAATCATTTGCACGTGATACTGCACAGTCTTGTCACGCTCTCTGGTGAGTGCCTTGAGATGTTCACTCAACTCTGTCACGTTAGATTTCAACTGATCACGTTCCTGCTGTAGAGAT
>NW_007451593.1:0-375 GCF_000475195.1 Diaphorina citri | reverse complement strand
GAAGACATCATGAAACTCATGGACTGCAACTCCTACAGTCAACTCAAGAGATCAGCTCTAGACAGATCAGATTGGCTGCAACGACAAGGCAGTGCCTTTAGTACATGATGATGATGATGATGATGATGATGATACATTCCTGTTAAACAGGAGGGCGCGGGCAGATTCAAATTCCAGGGAAAGCATGGCTTTTTATCCTCCTTTTGAAATTTCACCACATTTTTTTCAAGAGGTTTGATAGAGGGAACTGTAACTGCTCAGGTCTTATCGTCTCGAAAGCGAAGATAAAAGGAAGACAGGATAGGAGAAAGCCAGCCGTTACGAGAACAAATCTTACCTGTTTAGGATTAAGTTCGCCCCGGGCGGGAATCGAAC
>NW_007451592.1:0-375 GCF_000475195.1 Diaphorina citri | reverse complement strand
GAAAAGTGGAAAAAAATGTATGGGCATGTGCTGAGCTGGTTGAGAGTGAGGACGGAGTTCTCAATCCTGAAGGCAGTATCGTTGAGATTAAGAGGAACTAGGCAGTTTGTGAAACCTTATGGTTTTGATGATGGAGCTGGATTGTTGTATATTGTTGATTGAGAAAAAAATCTGTATATAAATAAATGGACCGATTGCCTAAAAAATTATTTACTATCGAGGTTTTCTAGAAACACAAATAAGGAACAGAACACTCCTATAGAGATACATTACTAAATTAAAATGGAGATCATTTTCCTTTTTTATTTTTTAAAGATATTATTATGTCATATGTAATAAAACAGCGAGATACATACATAGGTACTCGTATGTATT
>NW_007451591.1:0-375 GCF_000475195.1 Diaphorina citri | reverse complement strand
AGCTCTTCTCAGAAATTACCTACCCGTAAGCAACAAACCAAAATTTTCTCCTGAGAAAAAGAGGATGCAAAAGGTCGAGAGAAAGGGAAAGGGGGAGAGGGAGGGAGGAAGAGGGAGAGATAGATGAGAGTGATTTTTACATCTCCTTTAGGTGTTGTATGGTTAGATATGTGTAATAGAATATAATAATTAATTAAGTACTAAGTATTGTATATTGTATAAGACATAATAAATGTACTTATTTTTACTTATCTACTAATTTAGTAATTAGTACATTGAGATAATGCACTGGCACAATATAACAGTAGATTATTAGTCCTTTAAAATATTATCACGCTCTACTATTACTCCACTTAGCCCTATTTCTCAACAGTT
>NW_007451590.1:0-375 GCF_000475195.1 Diaphorina citri | reverse complement strand
GCATGGAAAGCTTACAGGTATCGTCCAAATGAAACGCACAAAGAAGGCAATCAAAAGTTAGGAATAGTAGAACAAGAAAAGAAAAAAAAAGAAGAAGAGAAGAAAAAGGAGGAGAAGAAGGAGGAAGAGAAAGAGGAAGAAGAAGGAAGAGGAGGAGGAGAAGGCGATGAAGAAAGAAATCTCGTAAAAGCAATGCAATCAATAGAGAGAGAAAAAAAATACTTCTCATTTAATAATAAGAAAATAAAGAAGAAGTAGAGCGCTGCAAAGAAATTGATACAGAAGTAGACTAAGGAAAAAGAAGATCAGAAGTAGACTAAGGAAAAAGAAGCTGAGGGTGAAGAAGAAGTAGAAGAACAAGGAAAATAAGTAAAA
>NW_007451589.1:0-375 GCF_000475195.1 Diaphorina citri | reverse complement strand
ATTTTGGTGATATAAAAAAAAAAAAAAATAAAAAAAATAGGTAGGTACCACAGACTCCGTGTTTCGTTTTCACATTTACCGCAGACAAATCAACCATTACTCTCTTTCTATTCGCATTGTATTCACATGATGTCTGATGTGATGTGGAATTACCAATTGCATTGTATTCAGTGACATGGAAATGCTTTTACGATCGAGAGATCGAGACTCGTAGAAAATGCAGTGGAAAGCGAAGCCTGATATTGGATTACACTAAACAGCATTGGAGTTGGAGAGTTTTTAGTATCTCTACCTACTTACCTAATTAGGTATATCTTCCGTCAGGCCAGGCCCGTATCCACTGATATCCAAGATTTTATGGGGGGAGGGGAGGGG
>NW_007451588.1:0-375 GCF_000475195.1 Diaphorina citri | reverse complement strand
CGTCGTATTCTAATAAAGTGACAAGTTGAAATGTTCTCACAAGTTTACACTGCCAGATCCAACTACAGAACTACTTTCTATGCTCGTAAAAATCAATCACATTATCTTATGACTGTAAGCTGGGTTTGTACAAGGTGGTTTTTGTGGCGATTCCAGCAGACCAAATGGCAGGCGATGGAATGGAGCAGATGCAAATGGGTAAAAATTATAAATAAATGGTCAATTCCTAAGTAAAATAATCCAAATCAGAGGTCGAAACTCCGAAAAAATATCTGAAAAAGGTCGAAAATTCAATTTTTGTTTTCCGTTCTAATGAAAGAGTTCAAATATGTGTGATGTCAGACTTTAAGCAGTTTTTTTTTTTTTTTTCGTCCG
>NW_007451587.1:0-375 GCF_000475195.1 Diaphorina citri | reverse complement strand
GAATAAAATACATCTTTACATTTCACTTGTAATCCAATAACATCCACCTTATCACCCAACAGCAGTGGCGTGGGGTGATATATTCAAAAGGGCAAACGATGAGGCCATACCTAATTTACAAAGTATGCCGATCTACTGTTTGTCTAAAGGTGTGTCCAAACATAATCGACCGGCGGTCGATCGATGTCGCTGAACCGTCCACACTGCCTCGACAACTTAGATTAATCTCGTCGATCGACAAGTCTACGTTAGGACACACATTTAGGTTTCAGGTTCAATCATACCTTTTCTTTTTTGCCCGTCGCTTACGAGTACTTACTTTACTTTCCGTGTCCAGCTCGATCGTCAAATCTTGTCCATCCAGTAAAGAGCGGT
>NW_007451586.1:0-375 GCF_000475195.1 Diaphorina citri | reverse complement strand
CGCGGCTGTTCTACTACCTAACCTCTTCTGGGCTTTCAAGATAGCAACGAGTGTCCATGATAAAGTAAGTCTAATAAAGTCCACCCTGAGTCCCTGAGTGGTATTCGAATCCGCGATCTAGCGCTCACAAGGCAGACGTGCTACTCTCCAATCTAACTACGGTTGGCGGTTTTACAATCTAAAGCTGTATCCATACATGGTCGACGCCGACGATCGACGAGATCAATGGAGCAGTTGCAAATGGGTAAAAATTATAAATAAATGGTCGATTCCTATGTAAAAAATTGTGAAAAATCTAAATCTGAGGTCAAAACTCCGAAAAAGTAACTTTAAAAGGTCGAAAATTCAATTTTTAATTGCCGTTCTAATGAAAAA
>NW_007451585.1:0-375 GCF_000475195.1 Diaphorina citri | reverse complement strand
GACAGACACCGAAGCGAATACAATAGTCCGTCCACTATGCCTTTTATTATTAGTAATAATAAAGGAAGGACGGACTAATGATCGAGAATTTAAACATGGGTTTAATTAACTCTTAGAGCCATCCGCGACTGATTTCGAAATTGTTGAAATACCTACTTTATTTGAATTCAAAATTTCAATGATGAAACAACGAACAAGTAGGTAGGTACCTATTATACTATACCTAGATGTATTTATTTCAGTGGCGTAGCGTCCATATAAGGCGTGTATGGCGGCCATACACTCGAAATTTCACTTAAATACCCTTAAATATTGACTTTAAATAATTAATGTATTTTTATTAGATGAATAAAAATTATTATCACTTAAAATTGT
>NW_007451584.1:0-375 GCF_000475195.1 Diaphorina citri | reverse complement strand
AATCAAAACAGGGTAATCCTTCAAGTCAGCAATTTGCCAGAGACCTCTCGTTAGTCTCGTCAGTATGTATCCTCAATTTGCCACCTTCCCAACAGCTCACCCAATAATACAGTTAATACACTCACATGTAAAAATTCTGGATAGATGGACTTTGGAACTGTCTCAATATCAACAAAATGTCTATTGAAAATGGAGCCAACTATGAAACCAAAGACGGTATCTTGAAGACAACAACATGAACTATTGCTGAAAAAATGAGCTTTCAGCTGACCACATAGCTGATACAAAAAAACCGTGTAGAAAAACATTCAGAAAAAGGCTGTCTGTCAGAGTACAGGAATCGAAATACACACAGTCGCGAATTTTGTGTACTCC
>NW_007451583.1:0-375 GCF_000475195.1 Diaphorina citri | reverse complement strand
TCCCATGGCTTAGTGGTCACTGCGCTCGCCTTGCACGCGGGAGACCCGGGTTCGATTCCCGGCGGGGTCAAGAAATTTCGATTCCCGGCGGGGTCAAGAGATTTCCAATAGAATGATGGTTTTGGCTGCGATTTTCAACCAGTCACTGGCTTGCAGCTGCTTTATTTGTTATTAAATAAATGTTTCTCTCTACTCATCTAGATATTCTAGGTACTGAGGGCATGCTATGAATTCTCTAAGTATGTTATTATCTGATTGAACACTCGGTCTCTCTGATGATGGGTGATCAATCTCTATTTTTTATGCTCACTTGATCAGTGTTATCTCTTGGATAAAGCATGTAACCTTGTTTGGGCTCGGAAATTAGATCATGGA
>NW_007451582.1:0-375 GCF_000475195.1 Diaphorina citri | reverse complement strand
GCTAGAAGAAAGTCTTAAGGAGGAGGAAGAAAAAATAAGAGAACGGGTTGAAATAGAATGAAAATAATGTCTTTTTTTTTACCTCTTTACGAGTATGGTACTTACCTATGATTGAAAAATTAAAGGTTCAAAATATGCAATTCGTCCCTTCTTGAGAAAGACTGTGAGTATACGTATACCTTAGCTTAATTCGGTTCATCTAACTAACATCTTCACCAGAAGTATTGCAAATTAGTGGAGATGTCAAATTTTCCAAATATTGTATTGTCTTGTAAATCAAAAACGTGTTAGTTTCTTTATAATTTCTGGTTCTTGAGTTTGGTACAATATTACTCTGTCCAATTGAACTACGAATTTCAGATTATCCAAAAATAA
>NW_007451581.1:0-375 GCF_000475195.1 Diaphorina citri | reverse complement strand
TGATTCAATATATGCAAGGAATGTAACAACTTCAAATAATGCAGCATTTTCAGATGATACCAGTCTTCCAGATGATATGACAGCTACAACTAATGTGACAACTCCAGATAATGCAACATTTTCAGAAAATTTAACATCTGTAATTATAGTGACAGCTCCAGATGATTCAACATCTACAAGTAGTGTAACAACTCCAGATAATGCAACATCTGTAATTATTGTGACAGATTCATATGATTCAACATCTGAAAGTAATGTTACAGCTCCAGATGATTCAACATCTACAAGTATTGTATTAGATTCATATAAGGCAACATTTTCAGATGATTCAACATCTGTAATTATTGTTACAGATTCAGATGATTCAACATCTGA
>NW_007451580.1:0-375 GCF_000475195.1 Diaphorina citri | reverse complement strand
GTAATTGTTTTCATTCATGCCTCTTGGAATTAACAGCTGTTGACCGAAAGAGAAAGATGACTCATCAGATGCATTATCGTGAGCTGAATCATCCTCTTCCATACTCTTGTCAATATCGGCATCATGTCGTTCAAATTTATTTAGACTGTCAATAGTTTTTTGAAGTCCGTTTATTGTCATTAGTAGACCGTCTTTATTATCTTCCAGTTTTTTGAGCTTATCTTCAAGATGTTTAATGTAGGCTCGATTTGCATTAGTTTCTTGTTCTGCTTTTTCAATTTTTAATTGAAGAGCACATGTTTCGTCATCTTTGCCCTTATGTAATCGTTCAACAATGGTACGAAAATTTTCAATTTCTTTCTCCTTTTGTAGTAC
>NW_007451579.1:0-375 GCF_000475195.1 Diaphorina citri | reverse complement strand
TCTGTGAGCTTTTGGTTTTCTCTGTTGTATTGCTTGTAGGCTGAACATTTCATCGCATCCCCACCAGTCCCGCCACTATGAATCATGTTCACCCAAAATCCCAAAAAATCTCGAAAATTTTTAACTTTTGATTTCTACTAAAATATTACTGATCATTAATAAAAAAAAGTACAAGTAGTTATAGTGAGTACTACGTAGTCAACAGTTCAACTGTGAGAAATTGAAATTATTCTGGTAAGGTAGGAGACGACAATGTCACAACAATATAGGTAATCACAATGTGACTAGGATACCTACTCTGAGTACCTATTTTCTTGGGTACCTACTTACACCTAATTTTAATAAAAAAATATTTTATGGAAACTTTTTTGAAGA
>NW_007451578.1:0-375 GCF_000475195.1 Diaphorina citri | reverse complement strand
ACTCGACACCATTACTCGATACTCGAGTAGCGAGTAGTTCGGGTACCGGGTAGACCGAGTATTCAAGTGAGCACTACTAGAGATCATCACCCCGGTGTATAGCAGATACAAAAAGACATCTTTTCTTTATTCTGCTATCGCCATTCGGCGAAAGCTAAAGCCGCTACAACAACAACAACAACAACAACACCAACAACAACAACAACAACGACATCAACAACAACGGTGGACAAACAATTTTCTCCCACCTGATCACCTTATTTCCTCCTCCTCCTCTTCCTCCATTAACAACAAAACCAACAACAACAACAACAACAACAACAACAACAACAACAACAACAACAACAATCATAACACCAACTATAGTGGTAGTGG
>NW_007451577.1:0-375 GCF_000475195.1 Diaphorina citri | reverse complement strand
CTTATCCAAGATTTTTTCGGGTAAGATGAAAGTCTCGTTACACTTTGCTAGATGTTATCAAGGTCGATTTTTCTTCTTTTTTTTTTCAACTACGTCCTGATTATACCTCATGAAGACTAGAATATGTTTGATAGAAGGAACTGTAAAGGTGTGTCCACACATAGTCGACCGGCCTTCGATCGATGTCGACTGAACCGTCCACACTGCCTCGACAACATTGATTCACCTCGTCGACCAACGGCCGGTCGACTATGTTTGGACAGTTGGACACACCTTATCAACGGAAAACTTATCCTTCCGAAATCGAAGAGATGACAGTGTCAGGGTATACCTATTTCCACTAGGGAGTTTTTATTTTGACCTCTCGAACGTCAG
>NW_007451576.1:0-375 GCF_000475195.1 Diaphorina citri | reverse complement strand
ATGGGTGACTATCCGATTTTTACCAAATTGTTACAGTTGCGTCCTTGGAACATATCGGTATATCATACCAAATTTCATTTCTCTACGACAAACTGTTATTGAGATATTTTGTTCACAACCTTTTCAACATTTTCCACGATTTCTGCTAGTAATCCGGAGCGAAGTGACAGATTTCGGCTAGTGTTAGAATAAGATATTTCTTTTCTCTCAGGTACGACATCTGATCATTGGTACAAGACATGCAATCCCGGCTTCCTTCATCATTTCGACCCTTGTCCCATTATCTGGCAGGATTTGACATCACATCGTATGGGGAAGACCTCACTGGTATCTCCACGTTCAATTACCATAAGAAAGGATTCCAGGAGCCGCCCA
>NW_007451575.1:0-375 GCF_000475195.1 Diaphorina citri | reverse complement strand
CGAATCGAAAGTGTTTCAAACAGTTTCGCTGTGAACAAATAAGGAAGTACTTTAACCTGTTTAGATTACAGTACTACTTATCGACGCTATAGATTTGCATATTCAACTTCTCTTTTAAATACATCTTTATAGCAGGATATGAATAGGTACCTAAAGTAATAGTAGTAATATTTAACATTAATAGCGATGTTTCAGCTGTTTCGTTTAATTACAGCTGTTTCGTTTAATTGCTCGAAGACATTTTATGATATTCGAGTTTTGAAAGGTAATGACTAGGTAGGATAATAGACGTATTTATTTGAGTGGGTTCCGAGTTTTAACGCGATGATTTTGCGTTTTGTGTGTCCGTTTTATGTAACTTTCGAACGGTTTGTC
>NW_007451574.1:0-375 GCF_000475195.1 Diaphorina citri | reverse complement strand
GTAGCATTGTAGACAGGTAGGCATTTGTGGTTTGTTTTGTTTACACTGTAATTATGAAATACAGGGTGGCATGGGTGTCACGCGATAAAATAGTTCCACCCTATTTTTTCTTTTTTGTTTTGAGGTTTGAAGGAAGACAGGATAGGAGAAAGTCAGCCGTTCCGAGAACAATCCTCAAATTTTATAGGATAAATTGGTCATGGTTGGTCTGAGTCTTACCATAAAGCCTTCAAATTAAACAACAAAAGTTTACGTCAAACTGTTACACCCTGTAATAATTTATGATTTGGTCAATGGACACACAAATATCAGGCCAGCCTATACGGGAATATCGGTTGTAACCATCAGTCATAGCACCTATCCTATACCGCTGTG
>NW_007451573.1:0-375 GCF_000475195.1 Diaphorina citri | reverse complement strand
CTTCTCTATTTTCCCCTATTCTTTCTTCAGTTCTATATTTTTTTCTTCTTCTTTATTGTTATTTCTTTTAATTTATTAGGTATGTTATGGCTGTCCATGAATTGTAAATAAATATACTTGAGTATTTTGTTGAAAAAAAAAAAACACCTACCTACCTAGAAACTAAAAGGAGAATACTTAAAGAGAATTTAGCTAAAACATGATAATGCAGGCAGATCTAGTAGGTAGGTATAGACTAGTTAACTGGGAGGTTAGCGCGTCTGTCTTGTAAGCGCTAGGTCGCGGGTTCGACTATTCGTGAGTAGCTCACATTTCAAGCATACTTCCTGTGTACAATAACTCTTCCCTTGATGGACACCCTGTATTTTTACTTGA
>NW_007451572.1:0-375 GCF_000475195.1 Diaphorina citri | reverse complement strand
GCGAATCATAAGATCCCTGGCAGAGTGGGAGACTCACCTATTCCAGGTAAGGCCAGCCACTCACTATCAGGTCTACCTGAGACCTGATGAGCACACACACTATCAGGTAGAACTGACAGGTACGGCTGAAAAGGTCCGCCTGTCAGGTCTACCTAATACTTGATAGTGAGTGGCTGGCCTAAGAGATGGAATCTCTAATCTCGGTGGCGTAGTGGGCAAGATGTTTTATCTGATAGCATTTTTATCTCCTCGTTTTTCCATATTATTCCCATAGAACAGTCCGTTCATAGGTTATATTCCTCGTTTGCGGCTGCGCGAGCGCAATAATTATGCTGAAAAAGCATGAAACTATGTTTCGTGTTAATATAGGCCGGG
>NW_007451571.1:0-375 GCF_000475195.1 Diaphorina citri | reverse complement strand
CTAACCGTTTAGTCGGTATAGCTGAAAACCGCCAAAAAACGGTCGAAACCCGCTAAAAAGCGGTCAAAATACCGCCAAACGCAGCACCTACATATCTCAATCAAACTTTTTGAGTTGCATCCTTGTCACATTTGTGAACTACATACCAAAGTTCAAGTCTCTAGCAGATACCGTTCCCGAGATATTGTTAAATTACACCGAAAACCGCCAAAAAGCGGTAAAATGCCACCAACCGTTGCACCGATCTTAACCAAAAGTTTCTTGTCGCATCCTTGTCACATTTGACATCTACATACAAAATTTCAAGTCTCTAGCTTTTACCGTTCTCGAGATATTTTGTGTACAGACAGACATAAGGACAGACACACGGACCAA
>NW_007451570.1:0-375 GCF_000475195.1 Diaphorina citri | reverse complement strand
GGGCGAGAAGAGACACAATACTTCCCATTTAGGTGCTGGGTCAACACGAGAACACCAGAAAGTAACCCGTAATAAAAGTTGAACATCACCGTGTAGCGCTTTCGATTCCCGCCCAGGGCGAACTTCATCACAAACAAATACGGTTCGTATTCTCGGAACCAGGGCCGTATTAAGGGAGGTTCTCGAGCTCCATTTTTCTCCTTTACTGTACGTCAGACTCCGCAAAATTGGGGTGTGAGGGGGCCCGGCCACCCCTCCCAGCTTCATGTTTCTCCCAGACTTCGAAAACTTGGACCATCCACCCCCCTTTAAACCATCCACCCCCACTTATTTGTAAACTTTACCTATGAAATATATAAGACCTTGTTTAGACTG
>NW_007451569.1:0-375 GCF_000475195.1 Diaphorina citri | reverse complement strand
AACCTCGAGCAGGTCATCCTTGGACACGGTGTCTTGGAGCGGATGATAGCGGAGACACATGATCTCATCGTCCGATGTACACAGCTGTGAGAACTCCATCAGAGGATCCTGGAGACGACGGGCCAATGAGATGGCTTGCCGAAGAAGTATGGGGTACTCCTTGAAATCGGATTCACCCTTGATAGAATTGGCGTAGATCTAGCATAGAATAGAATAGAATATTTCATGTTAGTTTAGTTTATACTTCCAAATGAATATAGAAGGAACCAGAAAGCAAGGTAGACCACGACTGAGATAGAATGATCAAATCAACAAAGATATCATCAAAAGAAATCAAAATCCCAGTCTCATTGAAAACCAACAAAAATTTAATGA
>NW_007451568.1:0-375 GCF_000475195.1 Diaphorina citri | reverse complement strand
TGCATTCAACTTGCTTTCGCTGCTGGCTAGAAGATTTTTTTTTTCTCTCAGCCTGCTTGATTTTTTTTTTTAAGCTTACGGGATATAGATCCCATTTTACATTACAATATTAGGATTAGAATATTAAAACATAAAATGTGTTTTTTGTTGTCCGTTGTTCCGTTTCCGAAATATTGAGATTTTCCAGCTACGCCGTTTCGCGTTGAAACGACAATCTATTGGAACAGAAGAGTTTAGGTGTTTCATCACGTTGGCGGTGTGTTAAAATTGAACAAGATGTTATTGGTTGTAAATATAGAGCAGGGGGAGAGAGGCAACATCTCAATTTATTGAAGATGTTCGAATTCTCGAAAATCGAAAACAACTCGTGGAAGA
>NW_007451567.1:0-375 GCF_000475195.1 Diaphorina citri | reverse complement strand
GGTTCGGCTGAAAAAAAATAAATAAATAATAAATAATAATAAATAAAATAAATAGATAAATTAAAAATTAATGCTTTTATCTACAGTTAGATAAATAAATAAATGTCGTTTTTGTTATTAAGTTATTACATCACAACTTTGGTGCTCACTGCAGCGTTGTTGGATTTTCCAAAAAACTCAATAATCCATCACCCAATATTTACCTACCATGTCGCTATGCAAATTTATATTACATAGCTATGCAAATGCAAATTTATATTACATAGCTACTCATTTTCCTCACGAGGCTGAGTAAGGCCCGCAACAGCTAGTCACGGTATCAATCATTTGCATGATACAAATTTCTTGACCCCGCCGGGAATCGAACCCGGGTCT
>NW_007451566.1:0-375 GCF_000475195.1 Diaphorina citri | reverse complement strand
TGGTGTACAAACAATAAAAAACTCTAACTACCACAACTTAGAAACCGATCAATACGGTTACACGTATGGTTACCCTGAAGGATTTGACTACAGTGGGAATCAAACCCACGACCCTTCCGTTGAGTACCAACAACCACAAGATCCACATGAACCTATTTACACCGACGAGCCTATCCAGGATTTTCAACTGGAAGCCTCGGACACACAAGAACAGGAGCAATAGAGCTCATGAACTTGACAGATGATAGTAACAAACTACCTTACATCATAATACATCCTCAAAAGTTACTATGTCTCGTCGATACCGGCAGTACACGGTCATTCATTAGACCGGACATTGCAAAAAAATATTTCCCTAAACAAATCATACCAGAT
>NW_007451565.1:0-375 GCF_000475195.1 Diaphorina citri | reverse complement strand
AGACCTAGCTATAACAAGGTAAGAGAGTTTTTTATGAGGGTTTCCTTAATCCCCTAGAAAAAAATAAGGGGTTCAATCTCACTGCTTGCACGTGATTTGGGGCATCTACAGAGAGTCGCTAGGTAGGTATTTCTACAACAATGTGGGGCGGATCAACATTTGGCAGATTTTATGCTCTCCTGTGATAGAGTGAACTGCAACAGTGGAGTCTTACCATCCCAAAATCAAAGAGAGAAGGAAGACAGGATAAAGATGCTTCGAATAAAATCTGTCCGGGAATTCAAACCGTAAACCTAGATTCAATTCAATTCATGTATTTCAACTTTTCAAAACAAATTGTTTACATGTTACAAACACAAAATAGAAATAGAAAAT
>NW_007451564.1:0-375 GCF_000475195.1 Diaphorina citri | reverse complement strand
ACACTTTTTACTTTCCTTATCCTATAGGAAGGAAAGTAATGTAATCGGGCCAATAAACTGTAATTTTAACTAAAAAAACAAACTCAGTTTCAATCCAAAAGTAACATCGACTAAAAATGTGTTGGGTACAAATTCGGGTTCTGCCAATTTAAAGTGTACATTCACCAAAACAAAGAAGCAAGGAACCCAGACAAAATGTGAATGTAAACTTGGAAACTGGTTTAAGATTACCGGCGTGGTACTTTCTCCGAGTACCTAATAGGATACCTATGAGTAAGTCACACACTGTTGAGATTTTTTTTTTTTTTTAGCGGCTTTAGCTTTCGCCGAATGGCGATAGCAGAATAAAGAAAAGATGTCTTTTTGTATCTGCTA
>NW_007451563.1:0-375 GCF_000475195.1 Diaphorina citri | reverse complement strand
AAAAAAAAAAAAATTGTCCGACGAACCTAGTTAGCTAGGAAGATAGGGCGTCTTTCCAGACGATAAGACCTCCGTTGTTAAAGTTTCCTCTATCAAAACTCTTCTAAAAGAAGAAGATGATCTGAATTGATCGCTTGGCAAATTTACTGTAGGAGTAGGACTACCAACACCAACATTCAACTACAAGATCATCTATCCAACATTTGAACTTGGCAAACAAAGTTGAGCCCTCTGTCGTCAAAACAAGCACCAACTCTCGACTACTGCCGTTTAATTGTTGTTTTTGTTCACAAAAAAAACTCCTAAACTAAAAATAGAAAAAAAAACTTCAATACAAGGAGAGAGAAAAAATATAATAGCCGGAGTTTATTAAAA
>NW_007451562.1:0-375 GCF_000475195.1 Diaphorina citri | reverse complement strand
TGATGCTATGTTGATGGAATTTGGGGGGAGGGGATATACCAGACCGAAATAAACAGACAAACTCAATGCAAAATCGGTGAGTTAAAACTGAAACCTCACTTCTATCGATCATTTGTACACAGTTCAGTTCACTTCAATTAATACTTATCTAGGTTCATTGATTGAACTTTGATCTTCTGTACATACTTACTTAAACCGATAGTACCAACATATTGTTTTATCACTAAGAATTTTTTCAGTGAACTATGGACCTACTATTTTGAGGCCTATTTCATCAATAGCTGCCTGCTTAGATAACTAATTTATAGGCAGCTATAGAAGATAATAAGGTAGTTGCATTGTGAAAACTGTTCTATTATGAAATTTTGCAGGAGT
>NW_007451561.1:0-375 GCF_000475195.1 Diaphorina citri | reverse complement strand
ATGTGAAAAAAAGGCCAAGTTCCTATCCAAAAATGTCGGCCTATAAAAGTGGTGAGATCAGAAAATTAAGGCCAAGTCAGCATTCACAGTTTTTCGTGTCTGCTGAAAATGCTGGATCTCGATTCCTTCAACCTTCTTTCAATTTCAACTTGGCAATGTTTTCTTTTTATTTTCATGTTAATAATAGGTAGATATTTATTAATGTGAGAAGGAAAAACACTGGCGTGCTCAGGCCGGAACTTGGCCTGGCGCACTGCCGTGCGCCAAGATAAGTATTGCATATGTTTCTAGCTAGTGTAGTTGGCTAAGGAATTGAGTTCGTAATCAGGACAACCGTTCTAATCCCAGCAGGTGAATAGATAAAAAATAAAAATA
>NW_007451560.1:0-375 GCF_000475195.1 Diaphorina citri | reverse complement strand
CGGCATACGCTCCCGTAGGCGATGACGTCACATCAAATGTCCCGAGCAAAGCTCCCTCGCAGACAACACATTAATGTGCTTGTGCGCATACGTTTCTGCGCATTTCTTTCTGCTCCTCCGCAAGCGCGCTTGCATACTGGCGCTACCTAGCGAGGCAACTGCCTGAAGTCTGACGTCACACATATTTGAACTCTTTCATTAGAACAGAAAATAAAAATTGAATTTTCGACCTTTTATAGTTATTTTTTCGGATTTAGATTTTTCACAACTTTTCACATAGGAATCTACCATTTATTTATAATTTTTACCCATTTGCAACTGCTCCATTGGAAAGGTTAGTAAAAGTTCATCTCAAAAAAAAAAAAAAAAAAAAAA
>NW_007451559.1:0-375 GCF_000475195.1 Diaphorina citri | reverse complement strand
ATCTCTTCTTTAGCAGTTTCTCCCCTTCGTCATTCACTAGGCCCTTTATTTGGATATGTTCCGCCTTTCCTCAACCTAATTTTCTGGAGCAATATCTCTCTCACTATTCCTTCTTTCCCTCCCCCGTTTGTTCTCAAGATCTTGTCATTTTCAAAGTCATAAAAAAGAAGAAGATGGACTTTCATCGACTATCGTCTCTCCATGTCCCGCTTTTTCACATTTTCCGATTTCATCAAATCAGAAAATCGCTCCATCGTCACCCTTGAAGCTCTGAGTCATGTGTAAAGCTCGCTAGTAGATCTACCGATTTAGGTGTGAGCTGTATTATTAGCCATGCCAGTTACGATATCCGGTTCACAATAGAGCTCTGGGTGA
>NW_007451558.1:0-375 GCF_000475195.1 Diaphorina citri | reverse complement strand
CTATGGTCTTATCGTCCCGAAATCGAAGAGAGAAGGAAGACAGGATAGGAGAAAGCCAGCCGTTCCGAGAACGAACTTCATCCCATCAGGATAAAATCCACCCCGGGCGGGAATCGAACCCGCGGCCTAGCGCTTACAAGGCAGACGCACTACCAACTAAGCTAACTAGGCTGGCTAAAATGTGAGTAGGTGGATAGCTTGTTGTTGAATTCTGGGTAAACTAAAACCCTGAGCAGTTATACTATGACGTTGAAATACTTTTCCTCTTATTGTTATTTTAATTGTGATCCGTGTCTTAACCTACCTCGGTGGTGTAGTGGTCAAGGCGCTCACCTGGTAAACAGGAGGGCGTGGGTTCAATCCCAGCCGAGGTAT
>NW_007451557.1:0-375 GCF_000475195.1 Diaphorina citri | reverse complement strand
TCTTGACATGTTTATTACCCGACTTGTCATCTTGCCGTCTTGTCCTATATTTTAAGACCGACACGTGTAAATAGCTATATATTTCCTATATGTCGCCTGCATTAGGCACTAACCATGCCTAGTACACTTTGTTATACTGCACTCTATACTACTCCAGGTTGAATACCTAATTGCCTATTAACCTAACAAGCTTCCGTATAGCTAATATGCTGGGATTTTCCGCAGATACCTCTTAGGCCAGCCAATCACTATCAGGCAGACCTGACAGGTACACCTGATCAAGTGCGGCTCTCATTTTTATAACCTGATACTTGATGAGCACACATACTATCAGGTAGTCCTGACAGGTGCGGCTGAAAAGGTCCGCCTGTCAGG
>NW_007451556.1:0-375 GCF_000475195.1 Diaphorina citri | reverse complement strand
CTTTTTTGTTAAGAGAGAGAGAGAGAGAGAGAGAGAGAGAGAGAGAGAGAGAGATGCGTCATACTTTTCTTTCTATTTACTCTTGAAATTCACTTTCTCTTCTTTTTTACCTTGTATTCAAGATTCAGATTTATCTCTCTCTTTCTTTTTCTCTCTCTCACCCACTTTTTTCTCTCTTGATCCCTCTCCCTCCCTCTTTCTCTCTCTCCCTCCTTCCCTCTCTTTCTTTCTCTCTCTCTCCTTTCCCCTCTCTCTCCCTCTTTTCCTTTTTATCTCTCACTCTCTCTCTCGCTCTCACTCTCACTCTATCTTATTGTGTCGTTGAAAGTCATTATCTCTCTAAATACGGTCTGAAATCTGAATTGCTTCTTTTCT
>NW_007451555.1:0-375 GCF_000475195.1 Diaphorina citri | reverse complement strand
ATACATATTTATCACATCAGAATTGTTCCCTTTGAGCCCGTGCTGGCTTTAGGGATACACAACAGTTTTGTGTGTTTTGTTAGGTATTTTTAATAAAAAACGAAGTAAAAAATGTTCAATTTAAAAACTTTCCCGAAATGAAAATTCCCCGAAACGGAAAAACGAACGTAGTTAGTGAAATTCACCGCCATAGTTCAAAGCTATAATAGGTAGGTACCTGAACTATTGTATACTGCTTCTGGGGAGTCAGTGGGAGAATGTTATAGTTAGGTTAGGTATCTACTGACAAAAAATAACAGTAATAAAAAAGGGGTATTTAGCTATAAAAATCCTTAAATGATGCAATTTTAGGAACACTCCTTGTTTATATGTTTA
>NW_007451554.1:0-375 GCF_000475195.1 Diaphorina citri | reverse complement strand
GAGTTTTATATGATCCCGAAAGTGGTTTTTCCTGTACTACTGGAAAATGGTACGATTTTTCCGAAATTTTCTTTCGCCGAACGATGTAAACCGCCGTTTTGCATATTGCCTTGATGGTCAGTCAGCTAATTTTCGCACTCCTTATGGCCAATCAGTTGAATTTTGTGTAATCAGTTTTTTAGGTATACCCGGAAATGTCAATTTGGTGGAAGAGCTCACATAACTGAAAACCCTGCCACTCAAAATAAAACCCGAAAAAGTGTTTCAAATTTAGCTTCAAAAATAACTTTGAAGTCAATCCTTACCCCGCCAAAATGGTTCCAATGGTTGGAGTGAAATCTTCTCGGATTTGGCACATTTCCGGGTCAACACGAA
>NW_007451553.1:0-375 GCF_000475195.1 Diaphorina citri | reverse complement strand
GAAGTCCACCGCGCTAACCGCTACACCACTGAGGTTGGTGCCAAAATGGCAAATGATATTACTCGCAAATTCCTTGATTTACCTAAGGAAATGTACACTTGGTGAGATAGTTCCTTTGTCGCTCTCTATCAGTTCTAAATGGTTCAAAAAGCTATGACCCGATGTCACGGGAGACAAAATTATGACACACTAAACACATTGCGTGATGTGATTCTACCACTAAAAACAACACAGCAAACCCATTAAATGTCCTAAACATAAAATTCCCTCTCATGAATACATCCTAGCGGGTAGTATACCTCTACAACTTTGGAATAATTATCGCATAGTTCTAGACCGATTTGAATCACCAAAAACGATTCGTGAGTCTACTAA
>NW_007451552.1:0-375 GCF_000475195.1 Diaphorina citri | reverse complement strand
AGGAACCAATCAGATTGCAGGAAATCCTTACATCGTTGCAATTCAGGTAAAGGTCTATTTTTGATAAACTCTCTCTTTCAAAATGCAGAGGTAGATTTAAGTTCAGAGGTTGGATTCCAGAACAGGTAAGGTGGATATCGCCTTACCTGACTTTGTTTCATTGTCGGAGGAAGCACTGTGCAATATACCTTCCCCTTTTAAAGATTCTCTACCATTGCACAAATGACATGTTTGGCAACAATGCCTATTTTTTTGCTGTCACATTGATCTGGACACACTATAGATATATTTGAAAATTCTACCTATTTATCTAACTATCCGTTTTAGGCCTGGTCCTCATGGAACCAATATCAAATTCAACTCAAATCTGAAGTT
>NW_007451551.1:0-375 GCF_000475195.1 Diaphorina citri | reverse complement strand
GCCCCGGGCGGGAATCGAACCCGCGGCCTAGCGCTTACAAGGCAGACACACTACCAACTAAGCTAACTAGGCTGGCTTGGGGGTCTCTGCTTTTGCTAAAAACAACATTTTTGAACTCAGCGATCCCCCATAAATTTCCTGACGATCTTAAAAAATTGAGCCGATATCAAAACTTTCTATCTATAGGTTCCCCGTATAGAGTGTAATAGAAAGTAGAACTGAAAATGTCTAATGAAGTGAAGAAGTTTTCTCCCCCTCCCAAAAGAGGGAGGGAGAGAAAAAAGTCACGAAAATTACATAAAATTATCACGCGGAATGAGAGGAAGGGGGGATAATTGGGAGGGAGGAAGGAGAATAGGGAGGGAGGGTGGGGGA
>NW_007451550.1:0-375 GCF_000475195.1 Diaphorina citri | reverse complement strand
CCACAAGTAGGAACAAGCCTAGAGGGGTCGAGCCATTAGATTTTGGGCTTTTTAAAGAGGTTTGATAGAGCAAACTGTAACTGCTAAGGTCTCATCGTCCCGGGAGCGAAGAAAGAAGGAAGACAGGATAGGAGAATGCCAGTCCTTCTGAGAATGAACGTTATATGTTTAGTATAAAATCCGGTCATAGATTTTAGGTTTGAGTGAGTCTTTAGGGGTCCCCTAGATACAGCATTTCGCAGTGTATTCTAGAGCCCCTTGAACCACTAAATTCTTTTACATACATGCCAACCCGGGAACAAAAAAATTCTGCCCCGACCGGGATTAGAACCCAGCACCTCCAGATTGAGAGTCAGAGCTGCTAGCCACTCGGTC
>NW_007451549.1:0-375 GCF_000475195.1 Diaphorina citri | reverse complement strand
AAATGCCGAAGGGCAAGAGCACGGCATGGATTTCAAATCGACACATGTGACTTTAGTATACCTGTACATAGTTACATAGGACATGAAAACATAAGCATAGGTATCCCAACATATACAGGCAAAATGCATTATAGAGTATGACACGATGGTTAATAGGTCTTTAATAACGCAAGATAACAGATCTGATATGGTGGCATAGAAGAAGAAGTGACTACTGATGCATTAAATACACCATGGTGATGTCAACACCAACGAGACTCAACAACAACACGAATCACAGGGAGGCTGCCAAGTTGTAAAACACAACGAGAGAACTGTTCAAATCTTCCAAGTCATCCAATGAAACACCTGACTGAGTAAACTGGTGATAAAAAA
>NW_007451548.1:0-375 GCF_000475195.1 Diaphorina citri | reverse complement strand
AATAATTATGAACATACTTCTTGGGGTCAACTGAGTTTCAACATTGTCCCCATCTTTGATTTTTGTTTCAGAATAGACAATACAAGTAATTTATTATAACCTCTAGGTTAGGTGGTTAGGTAACAATAGTCATGTTTTCCTTTTGCAATATTAAGTAGTATTTAATGATGGAGATTAGGGAAATGGTACAATGGGCAATGCCAGGCAATGTTATATTTCCCTATTTTCCCTATTTCGCCCCCACATTTGAGTGTTCCAAACTTCATGTAGACCATTATGATAAACCAATAAACCATAATGTAAGGGTCTCTCAAGAGCTGGAGATCTTCAATTTGGGCACTCTCCAATATGATTTGTAAATACATGGATGCCAAG
>NW_007451547.1:0-375 GCF_000475195.1 Diaphorina citri | reverse complement strand
GTTCTCGGAACGGCTGGCTTTCCTTTTCCTCCTATCCTGTCTTCCTTCTCTCTTCGATTTCGGGACGATAAGACCCTAGCAGTTACAGTTCCCTCTGGTTAAACCTCTTAAAAAAAAAGTCTGGTTCATTTGTTATAGGCCAGCTTAATAGTTAGCTTGGAGCGTAGCGTGCCTACCGGGTTCAAGTTCTGCAAGGGGCGAAATTTATCCTATAAAAAAGATAACATTGGTTCTCGGAACGGCTGGCTTTTCCTAGCCTGTCTTCCTTCTCTCTTCGATTTCGGGAGATAAGAAATCAGCTTTGTTGCATTGTTAGTTGTTACATTTCCCCTCTATTGACATTTTTTTTTTTTTTTTTCGTTTTTCCTGTTAGCA
>NW_007451546.1:0-375 GCF_000475195.1 Diaphorina citri | reverse complement strand
AATGCTGACATACATATAGGGAAACAGCCTCGAGAAAAACAAAGTGATTTCGGTCAAACAATTGAGAAATTACAGGTAGATTTCATCGTTAATTAATCATAACTTACCGTGTTCCACCAACTATAAAAGTTGTTCCCCAATCAATATTTTTGTAGATTGAAAAAGGGGAGTCTAGCAACCATTTATAGAACGGCGCGCGGCAACGCGATGATGGCTACTACTATGGCCGTCACGTCGATCGATGTCGACTGAACCGTCCACACTGCCTTGATAACATAGTTTTCCCCGTCGATCGACGACCGGTCGACTATGTTTGGACACACATTAACATTTTAACGCTAAAGACATTTGTTTTTTTAGGTGACATATTTCCAT
>NW_007451545.1:0-375 GCF_000475195.1 Diaphorina citri | reverse complement strand
TTCCATATTTAATGAATCCCAGAGATGTCTTCGTGATAAAAAATAAACGGAGAGAAAATTAGACCTGATACCGGATGATGGTCCAATTATACAGGGTGATCCGAATAATGTATGGACCAAAATAATACTCGCGATAGATAAATAGTATATTAATTAACTTTCAATTAACTTTTAATTAGTTAATTAACTTTTAATTTGTGAACTATAGAACTCACAAGGAAAGGGTCCCACTGCGGCTCCTAAAAGCCTGCTCGGGTTCAGATCGTGATGAGATATTTCTTCATTGAAAAACATTTTCATCTTGATAGTTTTAACGTCATTGTGTAACTGCCCAGGTTTTTTTTTTTTTTTCAAGAGGTTTGACAGAGGGAACTG
>NW_007451544.1:0-375 GCF_000475195.1 Diaphorina citri | reverse complement strand
AATTCAAAATTTTCACAAAACGTTCTGGGTTTTCTCTCCTATCTTATTGAGATGGAGTTAACCCTTGTGTCCGGTCTGTTTCAAAATATTCATTGTCTCTACGTTTCGCTTCCTGTCCTCTTTGCCCCTCTCTTCCTTTCCCCTTTCCTCCTCTCCTTCTCCTCTTCCTCCTCTCTCCCTGTTCTCGCATTTTGTTTCTCCTTTTGCTTTGTTTTATTTTCTGCGTTATCGTGTCTGTCACTTTTTTGTCTCTCCATTTTGTGTCCGAGTCTTTGTTTGTATGCACACAAATCACAATCATGCTGTCCGTCATTTGTACTAGAATTGTACGCAAAACACTGACCTAGATTAAGAACTCGTTTCCGTGATGAATTC
>NW_007451543.1:0-375 GCF_000475195.1 Diaphorina citri | reverse complement strand
AATACGCTTTTATTCTATTCTAGTGAAAATCTCGCCCGCCTTAGCTTTGGCACTGTGTTTCCCAACATATCAGAGATTTCTGGAAGATATCTGAGATTCTGGTCAATTGATGACGATATAAGACTTTGTTGTTTGTGTACTTGGATTTTTTGGACGTAGAACAAATATCACAATGTGGGTTCCTATTTACAAAGCTTGATGATTGATTATTTGCTGAAATTTGGCAAGAGTCTCAGGCATCAGCATATAAAAGAAAACCACCAGACCCTTACAACGCGACGTGAAGAGACGTTTAGAGTCAGACCCATTTACGAAACATCATTTCACAATTATTTCAAGCTTAAACCCAAATCTCCAGCAAATCAATTGACATCC
>NW_007451542.1:0-375 GCF_000475195.1 Diaphorina citri | reverse complement strand
GCGCTTACAAGGCAGACGCACTACCAACTAAGCTAACTAGGCTGGCTTAAACGTCAGTGATCCATGGGGAATTGGTGCACTCAGTGTGCTATAGCCGCTGGCTCATCGGACATTTATTCATGCAGTGATTTTCGGAAAACATGGACAAAACCATCAAGAGTTTTGCCGTGTGACTTCATCGTCAAGGATAATATCAGCACGATTCAAGAATCAAGAGAGACCTTTTTTACGATTTAACTAGATTTAGCTAATTATTAGGCGTCATGATAAATATCCTGGGGTTATTTTCCCGAGTGTGCCCGACACGCATAGCCTTGTTTATAATATTTAATTAGCACAAACCAAGAGACTTGAACCTTCAATTAGTTCAAACTT
>NW_007451541.1:0-375 GCF_000475195.1 Diaphorina citri | reverse complement strand
GAGTTTCAGCCGATTTTTTTTTTTTTCAAATGACACAAGGGCAATGTAATTTAAATAAGAGTGTTCCCACTAAGCACGACACGATTTTTTTTCCGAACGAGAAGTGGAAACGGGCCTTTTTCTTCTTCTACACCTTTTCTCACTCAAGTGGGGTCGGCGTTTTTCGTTGGCCTCTTCCAGTCAGCCCTACTCTGTACACTTCATCCCCCGTTAAGTTATTATAGGTAGGTACACATCTAGTGCATTTTATTTAGTGCACCTGTTAAGTTCTTTTCCCCCAGATCTTGAATTAAAGCTTAGGTAGTAAGTACACAAAAAACCTACCAAGTGTTTATGATTGGACACCGGTTTGTAGTTCTGCACAATCTTGTCCAG
>NW_007451540.1:0-375 GCF_000475195.1 Diaphorina citri | reverse complement strand
GGATACCCAGGACACCCGGCAACTGGAGGATACCCAGGACAACCAACAACTGGAGGGTACCCAGGACAGCCTACAACTATGGGATACCCAGGACAGCCAACAACTGGAGGACAGCCAACAACTGGAGGGTATTCAGGACAACCAACAACTGGGGGATACCCAGGACAACCAACAACTGGAGGATACCCAGGACACCCGGCAACTGGGGGATACCCGGGACAACCAACAACTGGGGGATACCCAGGACAGCCAACAACTGGAGGATACCCAGGACACCCGGCAACTGGGGGATACCCGGGACAGCCAACAACTGGGGGATACCCAGGACAACCAGCAACTGGAGGATATCCAGGACACCCGGCAACTGGAGGATAT
>NW_007451539.1:0-375 GCF_000475195.1 Diaphorina citri | reverse complement strand
TAAACCATATGCGTTGTTCATTCCAATGTCCCTACTAATATCTGCATGTGATAGCTGATAGCATTAATGTATGAACACAAATAATTACATCTTTGCTAAATCCTCACCTATACTATTTAAATCAGCTGCTTTTGCTAATAAAATACGAAAAAGACCTACAAAAGAAAGAAAAAAGAAATTCTGAACTGAAATCTGTTTCAATCTGCAAATGAAAATAACTCTATTTCCATATTATTAAGTCCCAAGATTTTATTTAGGTATATCATGGTATTCTTGTTCTTCTCCCATACCTTTCTATCATGAAAGTTTTGATTTGAATTTAATTTTAATTTTTCGACCTTGATTTTGAATTTAATCTTAATTTTTCGACCTTTT
>NW_007451538.1:0-375 GCF_000475195.1 Diaphorina citri | reverse complement strand
GTTTAGTGACTTGTTTGTGAGATATTTATGTATGTCTAATCACATTTAAGTGAAGAATGACTGAAGGCAGACTAGGTAGTAGGTAGTAAGCTGATGGCACCAGAATCTTGCATGATTTCCACTTACCCTTCTTCCCTCTTCGGAAGATCGGAAGCTACCTCCTATCATAAAATGTGGTAATTATCCAAATGTATTTGAACAAACCTGAAACAAAGAAAAACGACAGGTAATCATTAGTAATGCATCTACTATTTGTAAATGTAAAAAAATGTAAATGCAGTTTCTTTGTGTTATTAAGTCACAACTTTGGTGCTCACTGCAGCATTGTAGGATTTTCCCAATCCTGAAATCCAATGTTTACCTACCATGCTGGCA
>NW_007451537.1:0-375 GCF_000475195.1 Diaphorina citri | reverse complement strand
CCTCTTCAGGGTGTGACGGAGTGTCAACTTCACTTTTACCATTATTTTAAATTTTCAGTTGTTCTAATTACAGATTTTATTTGCTCTTTTCCAAGTGACACAAATATATTATCTCTTATTCAACGTCATCATCCATGATGGATTCAGAAAAAATTGCTTCTACCTACATAATTTGATATTTATATGTAGGTTTAGCTAAAGGCACCTAAGATGACCTGAATAGCCTTTGATTTCTGCATCGACACCACTAAGTTTGATAAAATAATCACTGTCATTTTTGGGAATGCAAAAAGTAAATAACTATAGTGCTTGAACTCACATAATGAATTATTATTATTACTATTAGGTATCTTTGTAGAAAAAATGCCAGACAAA
>NW_007451536.1:0-375 GCF_000475195.1 Diaphorina citri | reverse complement strand
AATTTCAATGTTTAAGAGAGAAAAAAACTTTATTTTATGCAAATTTGAGGTCGAATTTTCAGTTTATTGTTTCAAATGATTCACAATCGCATTATAATGTCAGACTTCAGAGTTCGGGTGACAATTTGAAGATGAGTATAGGGGCACCGGGCACCCTGTATACAACACAACATATTTTTATCCTATATTTTTTTTCTTATAAATAGTTTCCTTGTTAATTTTCCGTCTATTTTTGGCTTATTTTGTCCATCTCTTTTTCGTCTTGTTTCTTCAGGATACCTACTACATTGCTAATATGTACTTGTTTGAGACGACTGTTTAATGATGACTTTAAGCTCACTCTGTACATTACCCGTATATTTTCCATTCAGCACA
>NW_007451535.1:0-375 GCF_000475195.1 Diaphorina citri | reverse complement strand
GGAAGTTTCAATAATAAATTATTTTTGGCAGATGCATCCTAGATATTCTCCTATCTCCTTCCAACATTTAACTACAACCTACAACTACAAGCCATACGACGACCCCATCTATCCTTAAAATTGGAACCTCAGTTCCTCAACCAAATAGACATACGAGTACATAGCTTCACAAAATCGCTACTCCCCCACCCACCAGCCCACCACTTAGTGGGGACTAACTACACAACGCAAGAAGACAAAAACGATAAATTTATGTGAAAATATTTCCTCTATCAATCAAAATTTTGACAGAGAAATCTGTAACTGACGGGGTAAAGGACAGACAGAAGATGGATGGAAAAAGAGAAAGATTTATAAGAAAGATGTAAAAAAAGA
>NW_007451534.1:0-375 GCF_000475195.1 Diaphorina citri | reverse complement strand
AGATTTGATATGATTGTGCAAAGTGTGACCCATGCGTGGACAAAATGATCCTTGTGTTTTTACAGTGACATCACGTGATCAACCTATATTAAATAGCATTCTCATGTTTAGAATACATACATATTATGTACATATGTATTTTGATGTACATACAAAATACATAGTGGGGATTTCTTTAATGTCAGCCTCTCACGTTCATGTCTGTCAGAGAGTCGGGCCGTGTGTGGCGGAAAAAGTTTGAGACCAGTGCCCTATATCACCAAAGTATGGAAAAGTATTTACAATTCCATATTTCGATCTAATAGATCAGTTGCGCTTACTTGGGTGATGTTTCAAAGTCATAGAGCAGGAAAAATGAGGACCAACGGAATTTTT
>NW_007451533.1:0-375 GCF_000475195.1 Diaphorina citri | reverse complement strand
CGACACTTGTGTGCATTTTGCGCTCATCCTGGTGCTTCCGGGTTGGGTTACTTTATCCTTTACTTTTTTACCTTGTGAGTTGAGAGGAGTGGGTTACTTTATCCACTCTTTTTCATTGTGAAATATAAGAGTGGGTTACCTACTTTACCTGAATTACTTTCCTTATGGGGTAGTAAGGAAAGTAATGTGATGAGCTGACATTTTAGATGGTCAGTTTTTAGTGCCAAACTGCCAAAACACGTTTTGAGGTGCCTAGCTAGAGCCTAAATCGAGATTTTCAGTCATTGGTGAAACCCAAGTAGAGAGATGGTTTTATATATATATATAAATTTACATCGGAGCAACCTGCACAAGCGCCCTAACGTTATTGTGGTA
>NW_007451532.1:0-375 GCF_000475195.1 Diaphorina citri | reverse complement strand
GATCCTAAGGGACAAGACAATGGAATTAGTCAGGGCCTGTCCATTAGTTGTACCCTATTTCTCATCGCCATCAATGACATCGTCTCTAATGTTCACCCTAAAGTTAATGCCTGTTTATTTGCTGACGATTGCACACTATTTATGAAATCAAAATTCATAAGTGAACTCGAAGTCTGTATGCAACATTCATTGGATAACCTCACTTCTTGGACCAACACCTCTGGATTTCTCTTTTCACCTCAAAAATGTCAGGCGATTCATTTCTGCAGAAAAAGAAAAACTCACAATCATCCCAAACTTTCGATTTCAAACCATGACCTGACATTCGTAAATAGCATAAAACTGCTCGGCCTTCACCTTGATGTTAAATGGAAT
>NW_007451531.1:0-375 GCF_000475195.1 Diaphorina citri | reverse complement strand
AACCCATTCTATGAAGCTCAGGAATACAATCTTATGCAGAATCCGTACAAAGTCTGATTTGTTTCTGAGTGGCGGGGCTTTTTGAAGTTCTTCATTTCATAGGAATCTTGGGTGTAGCTTTAGCTTTTTGTCTAATAGATTCAGGGACAGTGTCCACAGTTAGTGAGATAACACATGTTTCCAGACGGTGCACTAACTGATGATAACGTTGTTGGAGATAGAAATATGCATGGACATCGTAGGTCTGATTGACGAAACAGGATTGGTCCTTCCTGGAAATTGGATTCCAGGAATCCAATTCCCTCCTCTCTCAGGTCTCCTAATAACCAACCATCAGACTCAAGCAACTACTGATTCCATGTAATCACCATGGTT
>NW_007451530.1:0-375 GCF_000475195.1 Diaphorina citri | reverse complement strand
AGGTTGATGTACCACTAGAAACAGTCCAGAACCATGGCTATCGGTGCTTTTCCTCTTGCCAAACTAGGGGCTCTCCTCTTGAAGCAAATCAGTAAACCTCTGGCTAATGCAGTGAAAAATCGAGCCAAGACCCATCCAACATTCAGAACATATGTGTGTATGCCACCAGCACAGTGTAAGTTCAAAAAATAGTGTTGTAGGTATTTTCTTATCCCCCAGTTACAGTCATGAGATGATCAGGTTAAACTCCTAGTTATCAACTTTTGGAGATAATTCTTTCAGTTCCATTTGCATGGGTTGTCAATTTTGGTTGTGAGAAAAGTGGTAAACATTTGAGAAAGATTAAGAAGTCCTTTTGAACTTGGCTTAATAAGT
>NW_007451529.1:0-375 GCF_000475195.1 Diaphorina citri | reverse complement strand
AACGGACGATTTGAGTTCTTAGTATTTATCTTAACCATTTGGTATTTATGTGATTTGTTGTAGCAGCCATACAACAAACCATCACTTAAATGCCAAATCGTTCAAGATAAATCATTGAGATGTGGTTTGTCGGTTAATGTTGATAAAACTTCTAAACAATTTATCCAATTTTTATGAAATTTGATAGAAATGTTTAAGACATGAAGAAAATTTATCTCTTCCAATTCTTGGCCCAATCTGGTCTTTCCTAACTGAAGTTATTTTGTATCGCATTAACTCCCGAAATATTTTTTAGATTAGATTGAAATTCCGCAAAATATTTAGCAGACACATAAATAAGTATTGGTCCTGTTGTTAGATTTTTTTTTTTTTTTT
>NW_007451528.1:0-375 GCF_000475195.1 Diaphorina citri | reverse complement strand
CAAAATCGCTCGCAACTGTTGAGAAAATCCTCAGGTTGTTGGGGTATTAAAACCCAAGAAAAGAACAAAGGACGGGGGGTTGTAAATGCTTTCCGCAACTAGTATAATCTGCTTTTTCAGGTATCGCAGTCTCCTATAAATGTTTCCTGTACAATCGTCATTATGGTTGGTTAGTTCTTTGCCAGTCAGATTAATAACATCAGCATTTACGTCAAACATATTACATAAATTGCGTTGAGTTTGGATCAGCAAACTTTTCAGTATCATTCTGTCAGTATAAACGAGGTAGAGGGTATCATCATACTCTCATAATCCACTGTAAGACCAACAACTTACAACTTGGACCAACTCTATTCTCTGAAAAGCTTTGCTATC
>NW_007451527.1:0-375 GCF_000475195.1 Diaphorina citri | reverse complement strand
CCTTGTCCTCTTTGCGACGTTTCTGAAATGGAGAAGAAACAACGGGCGTTATTATCAATCAATCAATCAATCAATCAAATTATCAATCTAACAACCACACAATCAATCAATCAAACGAACCAACCAATCAATCGTGTTTTTTTAAGAGGTTTGACAGAGGGAACTGTAACTGCTAGGTCTTCGTCCCAAAAACGAAGAGAGAACGACGACAGAATGGCAGAAAGCCAGTCGTTCCGAGAACAAATTCTATCTGGTTAGGATAAAATCCGCCCCGGGCGGGAATCGAACAGAAACAAGGGGGGTATTACTTTGTGTCAACGAATGAACCTAGATGCTGATCGCATTACTATGGTCCCAGCCGTATATCCTTTCACA
>NW_007451526.1:0-375 GCF_000475195.1 Diaphorina citri | reverse complement strand
GTTGTCATGTGAGTTGCTTAACCTACGTGTCTGTTTTGCTATATTTTTTTTTTTTACTTGCTTTTGAAGAGGTTTGACAGAGGGAACTGTAACTGCTAAGGTCCTGTCGTCCCGAAATCGAAGGGAGAAGGAAGACAGGATAGGAGAAAGCCAGCCGTTCCCAGAATGAACATTATCCCTTCAGGATAAAATCCGCCCCGGGCGGGAATCGAACCTGCGGCCTAGCGCTTACAAGGCAGACGCACTACCAAGCAAGCTTGTAACTAGGCTGGCAACCTCATATTTGGAAGTGACCTTTGATTCATATTTTTTTTTTTTCTTTTTAAATCCAAATGCATATTTTCTTATCCAAATCTAAATGCATATATTCAAATG
>NW_007451525.1:0-375 GCF_000475195.1 Diaphorina citri | reverse complement strand
TCTGAACATTTCACATTTAATCATCTTTCTTTAGTATGCCTAACATGAAATACCTGTTACACCCCATATTAGATAGGTACCTAGGCCTGCTTTTAGGTAAGTTTTATGACTTGAGAACGGAAATCCCGAAGAAAAAAGCATAAAATTCCTCCTCCTTCTTATACAGATCATTACGTTTAACTTTATTATCTGTTTCTAAAAACTTCAAAAGAATAAAAAATTACAGCCAAAAAGTACGAAAGGAAGAAGAGAAAGAAAGGATACCTATACCTTTTTTATACCTACATATACCTACTTACATAATAAAAAGCTCGCCCCGTGTTAGCCTTGAACAGAAACTAATGAAAAACATCCGAGTTTTTATTTTATCACCCC
>NW_007451524.1:0-375 GCF_000475195.1 Diaphorina citri | reverse complement strand
TCACCCTGGAGTTTCAACGCAATGATGGAACCCTTATAACTCAGCTGATCGATTTTAGTAGGGTAAGTTTTTTTTTTTTTTTTTAGAAGGAAATGTTTTTCCCTCTCTGAAAGATTTTAGAAAGTAGAACTTTACATCTGTGTGTGTTGGCGTGGTATCAGCACGAAACGTTTGAACAAATGAACAATGTGAAATATCCACTACAATTGAGAATTGAACGTACAATATCCATGATTTATTTGGAAACATCAACAAGTCATTACAAAACATGATCAAACAAAACTGAAATTTTTATGCAAAAAAAGAAAAACTATGATACTTAAACTTGATAAAGGCGTGTTAACCACTGAGGTTGTAGGAAACTGCCCTGTGCTA
>NW_007451523.1:0-375 GCF_000475195.1 Diaphorina citri | reverse complement strand
TCTTCTTCTTCTTCTTCCTTATTCTTCTTCTTTTGCTACCACTTCTTTTCTCAAGGTTCCTCCTTCCTCGATGGTATAATGGACAAGACGCCCGCCTAGTAAACAAAAAGGCGTTGGTTCAATCCCAGATTCCAGGCGAGGTATGGAAATTTGTCCTCAATGTTATCTGATAATAATTTGACCAGAATTATGCAATAATAGAGGCAGTTGTCTATTTGCTGTGGTAAGAAGAAAAACTTCATCATCCCTGCTTCTGCTGTGAAGTGAACTCGAGGTCCCCGGCATGCAAGCCTAGTGAGATAACCACTGAAGCCCAGCCAGAGAAGACGTACAAACCTAGTGTGAAGCTGAAATCTGTCAGACTGTCTGAAGCTC
>NW_007451522.1:0-375 GCF_000475195.1 Diaphorina citri | reverse complement strand
TGACGGTGTGAATATCACACGACTTTCTTTATTCAAAATCTTCAGGATTACCATTTAAATACATTTCTTTCCTTACTACAGGATGAGAAAAGCAAAAAAAGTTAAGCAAGGTCTTTATAACGAGACTTTGTTGTATCACATATACGAGACTTTGTTAAGACTTTTGGGGTAAAGAAACTTTTCTGTCCTATTAGGACAGGGTGGAGCTTAGCACACCTTTGGGACCCTTGTTCCCTGCTCTCTAGCCTCTAGCTAGATGGACTTTTCGTGTACTTCGAACAGGATAAACAAGATATATTAAAGATATTCTATTCTTTCAGAGAAAATGGTGCAGCCTCCCAAACTAGAAAACATTCTGACGGCCGCCACGCGTCT
>NW_007451521.1:0-375 GCF_000475195.1 Diaphorina citri | reverse complement strand
AACCTTTTAGAAAAGAACCCCCTGTGATGAAATCCAACTCAGAAGATAAAGAGATTGAACTATCACTGAAGATAAAGGACACCCCAGAAATCTTCGTGGACACAATACACAATGTTAGACTAGTGAAGAACCCAAAAAGAGGATCAGAAAGTGTAGGACCTGTTTTATGGATGATGGGTCCATGAGCATCACCAATGCAGTGAAATAGGATGTAGGACTGACTGTAGTGTAGCTGTAGAGTGTAGGTTACCTATACGATTCGTGTTTGGCACACTGCATACTTGCAGTACATTGTAGGCGTTCATAAAAATAAAGTTTTCTTTTGTAGGTATTTCATTTGAATTTTTAATGGTGCAAAAAATTACAAAATTAATT
>NW_007451520.1:0-375 GCF_000475195.1 Diaphorina citri | reverse complement strand
ATCCTGCTGCAATTGAAAGTAGAGAGAATTACGCACGGATAGATTTTTATCATTTTAATCAGGACTAGGTACAGGTAGTATACTTAGTACCTGTGCTCAGATGAGAAGATAAATACCTACCTATCAGACGGGTAACCTACAGATAAATAATATTAGGCCATTCCTACGTATAGAGAGCTAAGTAAATACATTTCTCGAAAGATAGGTAGTTCCACTTAGGAGGACTAGGTAGAAAGGTACTTATGTAGGGTAAGTGTACCATTTATTCGCCCACCTAAAAAACGTACCATTTATTGGCCACCTGCCAACATTTATTTTTCTAATTTTTGTTTTTATGACTACAATTTTTGAATAGCACTGGTTCGCTAGCAGTTT
>NW_007451519.1:0-375 GCF_000475195.1 Diaphorina citri | reverse complement strand
CTGAGAGCTATGTCTAACTGATGAGTTCAAATAAGAACGAAACGCGTCTTAGGCTGCTCTCAGGTGTTGGCTAAAAAACTTTATCTACTTTTTCAGAATCTAGAAAAATGACATAATAGTTAATCTCAAGCATTAGATATCAACAACTTTTTCAGAATGGTTTCACCTAACAGTCTTCTTTTTTTCTTCACCTTTCCTCATGTTCAGATAAGGTTGGTTTTTTTTGTTGGTTGAATCAGACAAGGTTGATGATTGCTTTGGACTGACATTTGGTTTGTTACAAAAATTTACGAGTAGATGCCCTTCACACTCAACCTTTGCTATTTCTTTAGCAAGGGAAATTTCAGGCTGGTATACTCCCTGTTTGAAGTCACC
>NW_007451518.1:0-375 GCF_000475195.1 Diaphorina citri | reverse complement strand
GAGAGAGAGAGAGAGAGAGAGAGAGAGAGAGAGAAAGTTAAAAAAAAGGAACTGTAAATTTTGAAGGAAAAAAGTTGACTTATAAAATTACAAGTTTATAACGAATTTAGGAGGAAAATAAATTTTTCGGTAAAAATTGACAACAATGGTGTAATCGTGTAATTGAATTAATGTTGGTGATAATTTATTTACATTTTAAGTTCATAGCACTTTTTTTTCTGAAATCCCTTATTTTATTGCTATGGCAGGATAAACCGGATTTTCTCTTCTATTCTATATAGTAACATATAATAATCTTTCTTATATTATAAGAACAAGATCCATTCACTCATTCACATTTCACATTTCATAGTTCACACACTGATCGCTCTATCT
>NW_007451517.1:0-375 GCF_000475195.1 Diaphorina citri | reverse complement strand
GTAAAAAGGAGACAAATGAGAGAGGAACAAAAAAGAGGAAATGAAGGAAGGGAAGAAGGAAATTTAAGAAGAAGAAGATGATGAGAAGAAGAAGATGAGAAGGAGAAGAAGAAGAAGAGGAGGGGAAGAAGAAGAAGGAGAAGAAGAAGAAGAAGGGGAAGAAGAAGAAGGAAAAGAAGGAGAAGAAGAAGAAGGAGAAGATGAAGAAGAAGGAGAAGAGGAGGGGAAGGAAGAAGAAGAAGAAGAAGGAGAAGTGGAAGAGAAAGAAAAGGAGGAGGCAAAAATTTCAAATGGGTTATTTTTATCTTTTTCATTACCGAGAGGTCATGGGTGATATGAGTATAAAGAGGAGGATAAAGAGGGGTCAAAAGAGGA
>NW_007451516.1:0-375 GCF_000475195.1 Diaphorina citri | reverse complement strand
CGGGAAACTTAAATTAAATTTGCTTTTGGGAACCATTGGGTATTTAGGTAGATGCGCTGTTAGACTAAGTTAGTGTACATGCTTTTTCTTTTTACTCATTTACTCAAGTGAAGAATTAAAATTCTTGACAAATTCTTGACCTTGATAAATTTTATGACAACATAGACTCGAACCCAAAACCTCCAGGTCCAAAGTCCACTACGCTAAGCACAAAATCAATGAGGTTGATCAGTTCACTTAATTAGTGCGATTTCCGTCCGTACCGGGAATTTGTCCCGAGTTACCATAGTGTCCCGTGTTCGGGCAGTTTACGATAGCTATGATTACCTTTCGAATTTTATTATTATTATTATTATTATTTACTTTATTTTATGT
>NW_007451515.1:0-375 GCF_000475195.1 Diaphorina citri | reverse complement strand
ATTATAAGACCTAGGATTTTCCAGTGTTGACGAAATGACACCAGGCGTCCACAAGTCATCTTCTCTCTTCTTAAAGAACACTCTCTGGTCAACTTTCAAAGGCTCCAAGTTTTGAATGTTGCAGAGATGAGAATGTTGAGATGGATGTGTCGTGTTACCAGAATGGACAGAATACGGAATACTAGAATACGCGGTTCAGTGAAAGTGACGGAATTCGGAAATCTCAAAGAAAGTACAGGAAAGAAGACTTCACTTTTCAGTGGTTTGGACATGTGGAAAGAAGAGAGGAAGCATAATTATGTGGGAAAGAGAGTGAGAAGAATGGAAGTGAGCGGGAAGAGAAACAGAGGAAGACCAAAAATGAGATACATGGAC
>NW_007451514.1:0-375 GCF_000475195.1 Diaphorina citri | reverse complement strand
AGAAATTCACGTTATTATTACGAGTTCCCTTCCTAATTTAGCACAAATAAAGCAATCCAGCTATTGTTAAGCTTGAATCTATTGTTAAACTTTAAACTTGAACAATTTATCAAGTTTTTGAAACGTTGGACTCAATGGACCACTAAAACAAGGAAAATGGACAGATATAAAAATCTTGACAGCTATAAATATCTTCTTGAAAAGTTCAAACACATGCTTGACCTTATCAATTGCACGGAGAAGTGGGTTCTGCTGAAATACACGTAGTGGTTTTTGCTGAAACTGGTCCGAAATCCGATCCGCGGATTCACAGAAGTTCAAATATTTCGCTCTGAACTCAAAACGCCCAAACCGGTACCACGTGATTTTCTGATT
>NW_007451513.1:0-375 GCF_000475195.1 Diaphorina citri | reverse complement strand
TAAAATACATGCCGTCTTCCGATACAAGGTGCAAAAAAAGTTTCGCTTTCAAAGCAAGTCGAGCTTACAGGTTGTTAGTCACCTTGTTTGTGTGGTGATTGTGAAAAGTAACCTGCTACCTGTTCCCTATCTATTGTAATTGTGTTGAGACAATTTTGTATGTCTTCTTGAACCCGGTAATGTCTGTCTATCCTAGCCCTTTTTTGAGAGAAATTTATAATAGACTTTCAATATAAGATGCCAAATATTTGCATGTCTACTAAGGTGCGTACACATATTTGCATTGCCGCATCTCTACAGCAGATTAGGACAAACATTTTACACCTCAGTCAACAGCAACAGCACGGTAAGTTGTTGTAGCGGTTTTAGCTGTAG
>NW_007451512.1:0-375 GCF_000475195.1 Diaphorina citri | reverse complement strand
GTCTCTGTAGCAACCAGTTCTTCCACATGAGCAGACATAGCTTGGCCCAGTTGGTCGTCATGTCGGGATCTGGAACATGATATCAAACTTATGGTGGATTTCACCAAAGGGAGATTTCTCTAGTGGGAGAATTTGCAATCGTCCAAAAATGAGCTTTTAATAATCCAAAAAGGAGTTTTTCATCATCCAAAAAGGAGGAGTTTTTAAAAATTTCAGTTTGGATCATTAAAAATTCTCCCATTAATGAAATCTCTGATTAAGTCATTGGTGAAACCCAACATAAAACACTCAGCTGGTACCATCTCACAGGCCTGGGTCTGTCAGTCAGTCGAAACGTAGGTATGTGGCGGAAAAAGATTGAGACATGGGTCTGCA
>NW_007451511.1:0-375 GCF_000475195.1 Diaphorina citri | reverse complement strand
ATTCCAAAAATTAAATAAAAAATGGGGGTTCCCATAAGAGTGACCTATATTTGGCAAAAAATGGGCCGTTTCGCAAAAGAAATTGCAAATTTAAAAAAAGCCATTCTAATCATTAAAATTTCATCTACATGATGCCGTTTATTTCATTCCTTAATTCCTAGCCGTTTCTGAGATATAAGCGTGGTTCGCAAATCACGAACCACCCTATGGATGGATAGATAAAGGTATAGATATTAGATAAGGAGGTACATAATCGCATATGATGTAGATATGAAAATATGGAAAATTGAAAACAATAAGGAACAAGCAATAAGCATGCAAAGTTTGGTGACTATCTCCCCGTGGTACAAAGTGCCGGGTTTTGTCTAAATCTAC
>NW_007451510.1:0-375 GCF_000475195.1 Diaphorina citri | reverse complement strand
ACACGAAACTTTTGGTTAAGACCGGTGCAACGGTTGGCGGCATTTTACCGCTTTTTGGCGGTTTTCGGCGTAATTTACGGGAGTTTCTCGTCTTTTTACTTTCCTTATCCTATAGGAAGGAAAGTAATGTAATCGGGTCAAATTTTCGATGGTCAAATTTTAGTGTCAAAACACGTTTTGAGGTCCCTAGAGCCTAAATACAAAGTTTCAGCCATTGGTCCGTGTGTGTGTCTGTCTGTGTGTCTGTCTGTCTGTGTGTGTGTCTGTCTGTAAACAAAATATCTCGAGAACGGTAAGAGCTAGAGACTTGAAATTTCGTATGTAGTTCACAAATGTGACAAGGATGCAACACAAAACGTTTGGTTGAGATGGTTG
>NW_007451509.1:0-375 GCF_000475195.1 Diaphorina citri | reverse complement strand
CGTTTTCTTCTGCTTACTTCTATCCTCTTCTTTGTCTTCTCTTGCTACTTTCCGTCTTCTTCGTGTTCTGCCTCTCCCTTTTCCCTCTCCTTCTCCCATTTCATGAATAATAAGAGAAAGGAGGTATGCCATAAATACTCGTAACCACTGGACGAAAGCTTGACCAAAGTGGCGACCTTTATCCTCGACCCTATTCTAAGTGTTGGGTGGGTGCGGGCACTTTTCCTTGGACACAAGGATTCATCAGGCCACCCACACCAATTAAGTCAAAAGCTAACTTTTGAAGTGACAAAGTTTACAACTTTTGTGGTGACAAAGGGATTTGTAGATTTTGTTGTTAATTTCATTGGTCATTATGTATTCGAGTGTCGTCTT
>NW_007451508.1:0-375 GCF_000475195.1 Diaphorina citri | reverse complement strand
TGAGAAAAGCCAACGGCAGTTAGCGCTTAAAATATGACGAACTTTAGACTGGACATTGAAGAGCTAGTCTCCACTAAGGGGCTATTTTTCTATACTTTTGAATAGGAAAATCAATCTTCGTAGATTCGTAGAAGCTTAACCCATCCTGTAGGGCTGTTAGCCCCTACACCTAAGCCTCAGATTGGGCTGTTTGTGTATGCAGTATTTTAGTATTCTCAGCCTAACACCTCCCATCTCATCTAATACCTAAGAACTCATCTCCCAGCTTGAGAACTGCTATCATAGATCAATTGACAGTCTAACTCCAGATGCTTCAGACCTTGATGACACCAATGTAAAACCATTTTCACATTATCTCAGAGTTGAAGGCGATGG
>NW_007451507.1:0-375 GCF_000475195.1 Diaphorina citri | reverse complement strand
TAAAATTAGATAGTGCTGATAGAAGATAAGCGATGATAGAGATACACGGCACAGAAGAAAATTGAATTGTATATCCGGAAGTCGAGTCTATCAGAAGGATGTGTAGGTTTCACAGGTCGCTTAGAGTTTATACTTACCTACTGATTAAAATGTCACAGAAGAAAATTGAATTGTATATCCGGAAGTCGAGTCTATCAGAAGGATGTGTAGGTTTCACAGGTCGCTTAGAGTTTATACTTACTGATTAAAATGTTTTACAATGTTTCATTGAAACATAGTAAAATGTTGCATAGCTTCACCTTTTTATGGGCAGTAAGGAGCTAAAGTCCCCATTTTTTTCGCCTAGGAAGTGAGCTTTTTATTTAAATGTTCGGG
>NW_007451506.1:0-375 GCF_000475195.1 Diaphorina citri | reverse complement strand
GGATCTAAACTATCTAAATAGGAATGGGATTACCAATCTAAAATAATCTAAAACTTGTTAATAAAGCTATACCAAAAAAAGTTCAACTTTGACCGTCAAACATAGTTAAAGCTAACCTAAAATTTAGCACCCAAATATACAACTACTAGGGTTTGATTCTATACAAGGGGGAACCGAAATGACTAGGTTTGTGGTTTGGTCCTGGGTTAGACTCCAAAAACGGCGAAATTTTTTCCGACGAATAAATCCCTAAGGATTAAATCGTTCCCAGAAAGAAGAGCCTGCATTTATGTTATAACTAGCTGAATTCCGTCGCTTCGCTCCGGAATCCTGCTAGTTCATCCCGAGGCATGGCCAAACTTGTAGAAAAGGCAT
>NW_007451505.1:0-375 GCF_000475195.1 Diaphorina citri | reverse complement strand
ATATAATTAAGTTATAACAAAGGAAATAATATTATTATAGCAGCTTTAGCATATTTGTTCACTGTAGACTTGTAAATAGATATATTTTTGTCCACCCTGTCTTTCTTACGAGTAGATAGAGAAAATCACCTTGAACAAGAAAGAGAGAGAGAGAAATTGAGATGGAATTATTTGAATTTGGATCAATTTTTGTAAGGACAAAAAAAAGTATACACACATACATACTTTAAAAAAAAGGTGATATACAATCTCCGTTCTCTTTCGACCATGTTACATTAGCAAACATTTTACTTTGACTAATGATGTTATTGTATTTATTTTGTTTCAGGTGGTTTTGTCACTTTGATGATGACAACTACGTAAACATACCTCGTC
>NW_007451504.1:0-375 GCF_000475195.1 Diaphorina citri | reverse complement strand
GAAATCGTCAAAAGCTTGGAGATTGACAACTTAACTTATCAACTAGTCCTAAAGATTTGACTTCTCAGTTACCCACATTAGAACACTCAGACTCACACAAAGTTAATTGTCAAGCTGTTTTTAAATAGAAAAATCAAGAGTTTAAGGGCCTACCTTTGCTTCGCCTTGGGATGGATCGATGAATTTGATGTGATGATATCCAAGTACACTCCAAGTACCTGATGTATAGGAGTATGCCTACTTGTAGATCACATGTTTGTAGGAAAGTTCATGTTTCGAGATCCTTCATCTATACATTGTTTCCCTTGGGAACCCACACTACTAGGTTCTACCAGTATGTAACCAATAACCCATGAGTTACAAGTTATAACCAAT
>NW_007451503.1:0-375 GCF_000475195.1 Diaphorina citri | reverse complement strand
ATGGCAGAAAAACTACATGTAAGTTTTTTACTCTTTTGGTTTAGTGACCTGTAGAACTCACAGAAATATACATACCTATGGTAGGTCCCAAATTTCAACAGGCAAAAAAATGTCTGCATTGTACTCAAGTTTGTAAAATTTTATCAAAATCGGATGAACTGTTTAGGAATTATATCTAAGGGGCACCTGCATAACCATTGAAGATTGAGCTATACTAAAATAAGAACAGAATAAGTCTTCACTTGACTAAATAAACGAATTTATTGGTGGAAAAGAGTCAACATGTTTCAACATCTCATTGAGCTATAGCCACATGTTGAATGCTCTAGTTCCCCTCATGCCTACCACTGACGCTCAATTCATCTGACGGACAAT
>NW_007451502.1:0-375 GCF_000475195.1 Diaphorina citri | reverse complement strand
TTTTGGGGTTTTTTGGATATAAGATATCTGTTGAGCTCTAGTAGATAGGGATCTTTAGTTGGTAAACGATAATTTTTTCGAATTTCAAAAAGTAAACAAACTTCTAAATCAGCTGATTTGAAATCCGAACAAGGAGGTATATCTGAGTGGATTACCTACTAAAGGTACGAGAAAGTGAGGCAACGTAGACGTTGCCGGTCGTTGCTGTAGCAAAATAAGTCGCGTTTACAATTGTAGTGCGCGTTAATATTCCAACTGAGTGCGCGTTAATATTCTGAGTGCGCGTCTGCCTGCGCGTTAATTTCATAGATGTATTATTTTTTACTAAATATTTTTTCTCGCCTAATCCTTGAATATTCTGTAATAATTTTATTA
>NW_007451501.1:0-375 GCF_000475195.1 Diaphorina citri | reverse complement strand
ATTACTAGGTAACAACGATATTGAACTTGTTATCCGCAGATTTAAAGTTTATACCAGTACTCTTGTGGTAAATTTGAAACAGGAGGAAAAAATTAATAGATAAAGAAAAACAAGAATTATCTCTGGGAAAGCCCTCATCAAATCTATGAATTTGGTAGCACTACGCACGAATTCCCATCATTAAATTATGAAAATAGCTCCGATGATAGATCTGATAAATTGGCACAATAAACCCACTTTAATGGGTTATAAGTAGGCCAATTGATTTAACCCGGCTACCTGTTTAAAATTAGCCGGGTCTTACCCAAACATTTTGAGTAGTAAACCAGTAATCAACCCTAGTTATAAGGAGATTAAGGAGCTTTCGAAACCAGA
>NW_007451500.1:0-375 GCF_000475195.1 Diaphorina citri | reverse complement strand
TTATTAAAGAGGTTTGACAGAGGGAACTGTAACTGCTCGGGTCTTATCGTCCCCAGCGAAGAGAGAAGGAACACAGGATAGGAGAAAGCCAGCCGTTCCGAGAACGAACCTGATCTGTTGAAGATAAAATCCGCCCCGGGCGGGAATGGAGCCCGCGGCCTGGCGCTTACAAGACGGACGCGCTACCAACTAAGCTATGTAACTAGGCTGACGAATTTCAGATACATAATAAAATTATGTATCTACAAGTTTTAGGTTGGACAAGAGTAAAAGGCCTGGGGCACGTTTACCTCAGTGGTTACGCGCTTATTTGCCACGAAGAAAGGTCCCAAGTTCGAATAACACCGTGAAAAAAAAAAAAAAAAAAAAAAAAAA
>NW_007451499.1:0-375 GCF_000475195.1 Diaphorina citri | reverse complement strand
GTTTACGGTCGCGCTGCGCGCTCCCGGGGGCTTCGCGGGGTTGTGCATGCGTTCGCGCTTCGCGCTCCCTTGTTTACGGTCGCGCTGCGCGCTCCCGGGGGTTTCACGGGGTTGTACATGGGGTCGCGCTTCGCGCTCCCTCGTTTACGGTCGCGCTGCGCGCTCCCGGGGCTTCGCGGGGTTGTGCATGTGGTCGCGCTTCGCGCTCCCTTGTTTACGGTCGCGCTGCGCGCTCCCGAGGCTTCGCGGGATGTGCATGAGGTCGCGCTTCGCGCTCCCTTGGCTTTGCCCCTGAACACTAATATCGTCCCTGAGTCTTGTCTGGAAGAAATGAAAACTGAAAACTAAAAGCGAGAGAAAATATTTAAACGTAGG
>NW_007451498.1:0-375 GCF_000475195.1 Diaphorina citri | reverse complement strand
TCTCTCTCTCTCTCTCTCTCTAACAATTTTGCTTTTGAGATACATTATCTCCGGTTTTATCGCTTTCGTCTGTAATTTTGTATTTTGATAAACATACAATATAATATTTTGTATGTGACATACAAAATTCATGTACCTATGTAGGTAACAAAGGTAACCTATATACAAAATTCATGGGTATAGATAGGTAGATACCTAATATTAGTTACCGGTGTACCTTTGTGATAATTGATAAATGAGAGAGAGAGAGAGAGAGAGAAAAGAGAGGTAAAAAAATAAAGAGGTAAAATTGGAAAAATAATCTACACATTTTTTCCCCTAATTTTTTTTTTTTTTACATAAAAATATAGGTACCTTCCAATTAATGTTTTACGT
>NW_007451497.1:0-375 GCF_000475195.1 Diaphorina citri | reverse complement strand
CGAAAACATACTTGGACCCCTATATAACCCTTATCATACCTACTTGCCTACATAGGTAGGTACCTACCTAATTGCCTAATATCATTTTAGATAACCAGCTGACCTTACTGCTTACTGGAAAACCTGTCATAGATACCTACGTCAAGTCGAGTTGTCCAGATAACCAAATTTACCTACCTACCAAGAGTAGGTACATCTTTCATGGATACCTATTTTACCTACATCATCAGCTACCTATGTATACCCCTTACTGTTACCTACTTTTTTTTACTTTTTACCTAAGTAGGTACTTAATTTTTACCTTTATTTCTACAACTTTGCACCAATAGGTACCTAGGTATACCTACCTACTAGAATCTAGATCTATCCAACATG
>NW_007451496.1:0-375 GCF_000475195.1 Diaphorina citri | reverse complement strand
TTAGGTTGAATTATTTTTTACATGAGAATCCTCAATGTATTTATAAACTGGTTTTTCTACCTAAAAACGTTCTTTCTATAATAGAATCCCTGTCAATCGGCTGTAGGTAACTTGCTTACCATTTCAAATTTAACCTCCTATACCTTATCCATTTGAATATGGCAGCAAGGAGTCATCGACCCAAAATGAAAGAACCAATCAGAAAGCGAGAACTCCTTGCATTGTTGCAATTAAGGTAAAGGTCTATTTTTATAAACTCTCTCTTTTAAAAAGTAGAGGTAGCTTCGATCTGTAACTTTTTTTTTTTGAGGGTCAAGTCCAAGAGGTTGAATTCTATTTAGATGGTATTTAGTACTCCGCATCGGGTACTTAAGT
>NW_007451495.1:0-375 GCF_000475195.1 Diaphorina citri | reverse complement strand
ATGGGAGGGGAAGTTACTCCCCCTCTATCATAGCCATTTGTGGTGGAAGAGTAGACACACTGTTCCCCTCACCACTAACCTCTTAACAGCAACATAAGCCGATCAATTATCATACCATACAGTATACAGTGATAGAGGGGAGCGAGGCCTGATGGAATACCGTGGTTGTCATTCCAAAACTTAGCACCCTTAGGAAGTTTTCATGTCAAAACCTTCTGACATGCTCTATAGAAGTAGGATCAAGGTACCGAAAAAATAGTATGCCTTGGTTTGGTTCTAAAGATACTTACGTATCATCTACCTTTCAAATATATATGTCTTTATTCCTAAAATCATAAAATGAGTAAAAGATTACTTTGGGATCGGTGTACCGTG
>NW_007451494.1:0-375 GCF_000475195.1 Diaphorina citri | reverse complement strand
AAAATACATTTTTTTTTTTTTTTTTTTTTCAAATTTCAATTTCTGGCAAAATCCTACTATTTGTTTGGACTCATCTATTTTGTTTGGACTCCAACCCACTTTCTCCTGCTAGTCCAAAAGAGCTGTGAATTTTGTTACAGAGACTTATAATATTGCAAATATTTCAGCACATTCCAAATTTTACAGAAAATAGTTCAGGAATTGCAAATAATAATTAAGTGTAATTCACATTTCCAAGGAAATCTCTATAAAAAGCTAGTAAAAAGGAACGGGGATCCTAAATTTCCATTGAAACTATTTGCAAGAATTCCTCCAAGTATTAAGAAAACGTTACATTTCTAGATTCCTACAGTTATTTCACTAGGGTTTACTATA
>NW_007451493.1:0-375 GCF_000475195.1 Diaphorina citri | reverse complement strand
AATATTTCTCAACACAAAACAATACCAGCATGCTTTATTGAGGGTAGCCATCAAATAGTTTTAGGCGTCATAGGGGCCATGTTCCAACACAAACTTTTTCTTATTGAGTTCTTCAGTGCACTGAACCACTAGTTGAGTATGCAATGGAGTGAGTCCATCAATTCACTTAACTATGTATGTACTTTTGATCCATTTCTGGAGTGACTTGAGATTTGATCATGACTCCTAAAAAAGGACCTGTTGAGTTTGATTACCTGTAGGATTTGCAAGACACTGTTGTAATTGTATGCATACAGTGAGTATATTTTGAAGTAAGGTGTCAGGTTGATGAAAGCTGTGCCAACATTGTCATCCGATGTCAACTGATCCAACAGC
>NW_007451492.1:0-375 GCF_000475195.1 Diaphorina citri | reverse complement strand
GAACTGGCGTTCAAAGTGAAGTCTGCGGGAAATTTTAAAAAATTACACTCTTATCAGTCGTTATCATTTTGGAATTTGGAGATTTTGGAGCAAATATGCTGTTCGTTTTGCTTTTGCAGTGTTTTTTGTGTGTTAATGGTGTTTTCTAGAGACCTTTAACATTAAGTAGGGTGCTTATTTAAAGGTATGAGGTAGCATTAATCCATTTTTCATAGAAGTTAGGTACCAGTACCTACAGCAATTTCAACATTCCTTGAGAATGTTCATGAAAATAATGTCCTGACATAAGTAGGTATGATTGTTGTTACTACCTTATCAATGTAATGGGGTAAACACCTAGGGATAGAGAATCACTCATGAACCAAGAAATTGTCA
>NW_007451491.1:0-375 GCF_000475195.1 Diaphorina citri | reverse complement strand
GCCATAAAGCCTTAAAAAAAAAAAAAAAAGAAAGAAAAGATGAAAACTAAGAGGGAGAGAAGGGAGAAGAACGAAAAGGCAGAAAAGGAGGAAGAAGAAAAGTGAGAGGAGGAGGAGGAGGAGGAGAAGACGAAAAAGAATAAGAAGGAGCACGGGAAGAGAATGAGGGGAAGAAGAAGAGAGGAGGAGCAAAAGAAGGAGAGGAAGAAGAAAAGGAGGAACAGGAAGAAGGAGCGGAAGAAGAAAAGGAGGAACAGGAAGAAGAACAGGAAATATGAAAAAGGGGAAGACTAACAAGAAGAAGAAGAAGAAGTAGTAGTAGTTGTGGGAGAGGGGAGAGCTCATAGAAGGTTAATATAGGGAACACTGTGCCTG
>NW_007451490.1:0-375 GCF_000475195.1 Diaphorina citri | reverse complement strand
GACTCAAACTGGTACCTGATACTCTACCTATGCTGTTGTATTCATTAAGTTCTTGCGTTCAATGGTCGCATATTGTACCTAGCGACCTCTTCATTTCTACGTGTCTGGGAAAAACCAGAGTGGCCTCATATCGTTTCATAGGCAACAACTAACATGAGAACAAGATTTGCCAAGAAAATTTGAGAAAGTACCTACCTATCATGCAGTAAGATACTTTTAGTAAAATAAAATAGAGAATATACCCTACCTACCACCGAAACAGTATAAATACCTACAAACTGAGAAACCAAATGCATTTTAAGTGAGACAAAGATAATAGTGTAGGTAACTAGTTGGGTAACTGATATGCATGACATAATCTTCATTTCTAATATA
>NW_007451489.1:0-375 GCF_000475195.1 Diaphorina citri | reverse complement strand
AAAAGTCATTGAGAGTTTTGACTTTTAATGCCTGCAAATCTATTGAACTTAACCTGAAAATTAAAACAGGCAGCACCTACCTTGCCAATAATAATTGCTCATTTAGCAGGAAAATATTTAATCAGTTCATTTTAATTAGAGAAGAGAAGACGTTTTCAATACTTCTAATTCCTCATGAAGGTATGAAATATGAAGGATAGGCGACGTTTTAACGGTACCTAAAGTGTGCATTATGATATCATTACCGGCGATGTTTGGATTTCCTCAACATACACTTCCTATATCACAAAGAAAACTGTGTTGAAAGTCAAAAACATCAGCTGAAGAATAGCTACATGAGGATATGAAATCACAAGTGCAATGACTTCTAATAGT
>NW_007451488.1:0-375 GCF_000475195.1 Diaphorina citri | reverse complement strand
AAATAAGCATTGAACATGAATAACATGAAATGTCAGCAACAATTAGCTATGACAAACTACATTGTCACGCCTTCCTCTCACCTTTGACACATATCTTGTCAACACGTCTAACAAGATACCTATAATAAGATATATCTACCTATCTAACAAGATATCTAACAAGAATGTGATCCTTATCAAACTTTCTTTATGATAGTTGCTGATTTAAATAATTTCGCGTTATTGTAAAGGTTACAAACTTACAAAAAGTCAGGAAAGGCGTTAGCCCGCCCAATGAACTTTCGTATATTAAATATTTCTTACAATATCTCCCCATTAATTGGTCTTTCAAATCTTTCAATAACTACGTTAATTATTTGGTATGCAGTTCAAATA
>NW_007451487.1:0-375 GCF_000475195.1 Diaphorina citri | reverse complement strand
TACGTATAACTATAGGTGCATCTGGTACATTTCACAATCCACATCTATCAGTTCGGTAAATTCATTAAGTAGGTACTTGCCTAGGTACATAGCTATTTATACTTACTATGATTAGGTACAGTAGGTAATGAAATGCAAATCGATCAATGATGATTGGAATAAACCGCAGAAACATGTGGGCTATGACCTGTAAACAGAATGGGAGTGTTGCATTTAGTAGTTTATGTATTCTCGAGAGTTCATTGAGGTAGTCAGTTATAATTGTTTGACTGACCAATCTTAGACACAGTCATGTCACTGTAAGTCCAGAAGAGAGCTATCTTCGTGGCCGAGTGGCTATCATACCAGAGGCTGGGACCCGAGTCAAAAAGGGGC
>NW_007451486.1:0-375 GCF_000475195.1 Diaphorina citri | reverse complement strand
CAGGATAGAAGAAAGCTAGCCGTTTCGAGAAAGAAAATATTTTATTTGCAAGTTTTACTTATAAAGAAATATTATAGGAATTATAGATAATTTTAAATCTGTGTAAGTAGCTTTTGTTCCATCTTTTGCTCAAAAGCACATTGATGAGGTGACAGTGCTCCCCTGAAAGAGTATTATTCCTGGGCATATGATCTTTTTTTCGCCTCAGGCGGGAATCGAACCCACGACCTAGCGCTTATAACGGAGACGCTTTACCCTGGGATAACTAGGCTGGCATTTCATGTTTGTTTTCTTCTGTTGCAGATTATTGTATGTGGCCAACACTCATCTGTATTTCCACCCTGATGCAGATCATATAAGATTAGCTCAGAGTGC
>NW_007451485.1:0-375 GCF_000475195.1 Diaphorina citri | reverse complement strand
CAATGGATCACCGAAGTTAAGCAACTTTGCTCTTGTTTGGTATCCGGATGAATGACCATCTCGACAATTACGTGCTGAGGGCTTTTCTTGGCCCTACCAAGGCTGAGTGGGGTCCCCAATGGATCACTGAAGTTACTTACTTTACTTTACTTACTTACTTAAGTAAGTACTGAAGTTAAGAGACCAAGAAACGTTTTGCCGGGTTTGTATGCGGATGGGTGAGCATCTGGGTAATCTGTTGACTCTTCTCGGCCCCACCCAATCTGACTTTTCTGTAGAGTCGTCAAAAGCCGGCACAAGTCAGCTCCCATGACGTAGTGGTCACTGCGCTCGCCTTGCACGCGGGAGACCCGGGTTCGATTCCCGGCGGGGTCA
>NW_007451484.1:0-375 GCF_000475195.1 Diaphorina citri | reverse complement strand
GAATAGTTGATCCCATGGGATTTTTCACGCCGAATCGAATGGTGAAACTTTTAGAACTGTCCGACTTACAGTTGAGAAATGTAATAGAAAGTCGTGTGATGTTCACACCAGATTTTTTTATTTATTTTCTTTCCTCTGGGAAGTTGTAGTTTATAGTTCAAAAAGTCCCTCATGGGGTCAGTTAGTCAACACAACAGCCAGTTGGAGCGAAATGTATGAATATCTCTGTAAAACATGTTTTCTTGGTCGATTTTCATTTAACGGACACCTGCCTATTAACGAACAACTGCCTCGGTGGCGTAGTGGTCAAGACGCTCGCCTGGTAAACAGGAGGACGTGGGTTCGATCCCAGCCGAGGCATGGAATTTTATCCTC
>NW_007451483.1:0-375 GCF_000475195.1 Diaphorina citri | reverse complement strand
CGTGACAAAGATGAGGCCAGCCGAGTTACATAAATACCTTGAAAGATAAAGCCAGCCGAGGTAGCTTGGAGGGAGTGTCTTGTAAGCGCTAGGTCTGCGTTAATATGTATTGCTAGATTTGCTATAGGCAAGACACGTAGGTGATACAGTCTCCTGAATAAATTAATTGTAAGCGCTAAGTTATTGCTTGGAGGGTAGCGCGCCTGCCTTATAAGCACCATAACTATGGGTCAGTGGTTCTCAAACTTTTTTTGGCCGCGGAGTACCAAGCAACTGCTCTAAACTCTACGGAGCACCCCCCCCCAACCCTTTAGGAATTTTTAAAAATAGAGAAAAAATAATAGAAAACACACTTGATGTTATAATAAAATTTAA
>NW_007451482.1:0-375 GCF_000475195.1 Diaphorina citri | reverse complement strand
CTTATTTTATCGTTTTTAGGTGGGGGCTCACAAATCAATGGCGACATTACCAATTACCAGATTAAAAAGAGTTCTTTTCATAGAAATGAAACGATAGTGTGCGGATTGTATTAACAGTACTTTCTCATAGTAAAGATAAGTATTGCTATAACATTGACAATACTTGTATTATCAATATTGACAATACTTGTATTATCAATAGTATTGATAGTGTGCCGGACCGTAGATATAAGATTCATCATTCAGTCATCAAATTCCATGATATAACGAACATGACCAATAGGATGTAAAACATGGAAATAGTAATGATAATGTAGCTATTAGATAGGTAGTGAACTTTTAATATATTATGAAAGAATCTCTTTATTAACTGAT
>NW_007451481.1:0-375 GCF_000475195.1 Diaphorina citri | reverse complement strand
TTCTAGAGATTCTTACTCTAATCTCTAAAGCTGTGTACACACAGTCGACCGGCCGCCGGCCGTCGAGCGATGTCGACTGAACCGTCCACACTGCTGTGGCCGACAGTCAATTGTTTCTACCTTTCTACACAATCAACGGCCAATTGATTATATTTCGACACACCTCCTTATAACAATATTATCTATGCTTTTGTTAAGCAACGCTGAAAGTGACGGGTTTCTGAACAGCAAAAGTTATTCGTCCGCTTGGGGTCTACACTGAGCCAGCCCTAACAAATTTTATGGACACCGTTGTGCATAAAGCTTGAAAGGGTTAATTTTCATCAGCCCTGTCATCTGCCCCATTGGATATACTTAGGCTGGTGTAAATTAATT
>NW_007451480.1:0-375 GCF_000475195.1 Diaphorina citri | reverse complement strand
GAGAAGAAAACATTGTCAATTAGAAGATTCACTACCTCAGTGGTGTAGTGATGGTTAGCACGGTGGACTCGGGATCTGGAGGTTGGTGGTTCGAGTCCAAGTCATGTCATTAAATTTAGCGTAGTTTATCAAGCGAGGAAGGACATTTGTGACAAGCATTTAATGCTCTACACAATTAAAATTCCCTCAATTAGAAGATTCATGATTTAAAATTCCCTCAATTAGAAGATTTATAATGAGAATTACCTGATGAAACCTCTAATAATGAAATTACTGTTATTTCTAGATGTTTTTTTTTTAAAAAAAAAATCTGGTGTGAACATCACACGACTTTCCTTATCCTATTGAATGATGCTTATTTGAGTGTTCTTTTAC
>NW_007451479.1:0-375 GCF_000475195.1 Diaphorina citri | reverse complement strand
TAGGCCTCTGGGTGTAGTGTAAATTGATGGAATTCAATTTCCTTCCACTTACCTTTTACCTTCCTACCCAGAGGAAAGCTATTTGGTATCGAGACTCTCCTTCTATTGTTTAACCTCTTCTTCTTTTTTGAACAAAAAGAGTTTATTGTTTATTCTTCAAGTACCTAGGTATTTTGTTTACTTTCAAAATATTGTTTTTGTTTTATTTATTTTTCGAATTTCCTATTATCCTGTCAGGGTTTTTTTTATTGATCCTTCTCTGGAAGTTTGCTTAAGCTAAACACCTAAATTAATTGATTTTTTCGAATCACCTAAAAATATGGCCTATTTGTCGGCCTTTAAAAAAAAAAAAAAAAAAAAAAAAAAAAAAAAAAA
>NW_007451478.1:0-375 GCF_000475195.1 Diaphorina citri | reverse complement strand
TCGAGGGGAAACCTAATTAATTTCATTGAAGCATTTTGTTTAAGAGGCGGTTTTGTGGTGTTCCAGTTTTATTAATCTACGAATTCTAACATTTCCAACACATTGAAGTTCATATTAAAAGAAATCGATCTTCTTTAGAAAAATATCACGGTTTTAATTGTGGACCTATTCTTATTGGCTATTCTTTACATGTTTTCACAGCAGAAAGTTCAAAGTTCCTTAATTGAGAGTCATTTTGTTCTCAGAATATCAAGCAGAAATAATTACCAGTGTTTTATTCGATTCTCATAATGTGACTGTACACTTTACCTCGTGCTCACTTTGAAGTTGGAAATCTTTCATCTATGATTTTTCTCTCGCTTTAATTATTTTCCC
>NW_007451477.1:0-375 GCF_000475195.1 Diaphorina citri | reverse complement strand
TGATTTTGTTAGAAGGTGCCTACCTGGTATACCTTTAAATCAGTGAATCGAGAAGGTGGGGCCAGTTGTACCTACTATTTTGTTTACTATTAAAGTTGTTGGTTTTTACTTTCATTTAAAATCCTTGGCGTCCGAACAATGTCCTTTCAAAAGTAATGGTGATTTTTACTTTACTACGTAGTACGTAGTGCTTTTACTTTTACTTTATCAAGTACTTTCTATTTACTTTACTCTAATTACAAAATTAAAAGTTATCAGTTTTAAAGTTTCCCCTTTTACTTTTTCAATTGAAATTTCTAAAATTTTGTTCGTATTTTAAGGGTTGATGTTTATTTGAACTGATGTCTACCTAAATTTAAGCTGTCCATAACTCAA
>NW_007451476.1:0-375 GCF_000475195.1 Diaphorina citri | reverse complement strand
ATTCAAAACTGGTTATCTGAGAACAAACTTTCTTTTTGTCCTCAAAAATGTGAATTTGTTTCCTACAGTAGAAGAAAACATACCCTATTTAATACTTACCTTATTAATAACATTCCATTGAATAAGGTAACAACTAAAAAAGACTTGGGTGTTACTTTTTGTGAAGACCTTTCTTTCAAGTCTCACATTAGTAATGTTGTGAGTTCATGTTTCCGAACTCTCGGTTTCCTAATGAGAACTTTCAAGGGTGTGGACAATCCTGATCCCTATATCCTTCTCTTTAATTCCCTCATCCTTTCCCGTCTTGAGTATTGTGCGCCGATTTGGTCACCTGACACTCAGGTGGACATGAAGATGTTGGAGGATGTGCAAGCT
>NW_007451475.1:0-375 GCF_000475195.1 Diaphorina citri | reverse complement strand
AAAAAAAATGGTGGAGATGCCAAAACTACAATGATATTCCTCAGAGTTAAATATACCCACGTATTGGGTACGAAAGTTGAGGGAGCTATAGCAAAGTTTTAAGAGGAAAGTACTCCCTAGATTCCCTGAAATGTAGGACAGGAGAAATAATAATAATAAACAAAAAACAAACAAACTAGAACAGAGAGGGGTATATTGTTGTATTGTCATTTGTACGCCTATAAAAAGCTTATTGTACCCAACTGATCCCGAAGTTCAACCCAAAGCTTTTTTGTTCCACTTCAGCAAAAAATCCGCTTGTAACGCTACATTAGGGACTCGATTTAATTGCCGATATTGTGTCCCCTAGGTCCGATAAAACAAGAGCACATGGGG
>NW_007451474.1:0-375 GCF_000475195.1 Diaphorina citri | reverse complement strand
TACCCATAACGCGATGAGGGATATCATAAACGAGGCAAAGTCTGTGAGAAGATGGGCTGCGTCCGTAGCTATGGCCAGACTTCCCGAGAAATAGCCACCTGGGGGAGAGAAAAATAGAGGTTTGAGTGGAAGAGACTGCCTTATAGAAACATGGGGGTGAATGGAAGAGACTATCTTATAGAAACATAGGGTTGAAATTGCTCTAGGAAATCATATATTTCCTTCTTTTTTTTACATTTAATTTTAACTTTTAACCAAGGTCAGCCACTCACTACCAGGCAGACCTGAGACCTGATCATCAAGTCTGCCTGTCGGGTCTATCTCATATTGTGTGTGCTCATCAGGTATCAGGTAGATCTGACCTTTATTAGGCCA
>NW_007451473.1:0-375 GCF_000475195.1 Diaphorina citri | reverse complement strand
TCCAATTCTTTCCCCTACATCTTTCTTTGCGTCCCTCCTTTCCATCTCTCTCCTCCCCTCTTCTCATCTCTGCATCTCCCTTCTGCTCTCTTTTCTCTATCCCCCTCTCTTCTCCCTTTATCCATTCTCTCCCCCCCTCCCCTCTCTGTCATGCATCCTATATTAATGAACCGTTCATTTGTCTACTAATGAGCCTCATCATTGCTACTAAGGTCTTCTAACTCCCCCTCATAGAATGATAGAGGGGAAGCGCCTCGATTGGGACTCTTAAATCGATTTCACACAGCTTCGTCTGTCCTCAGAATTTGCCCTTTTTTTCCACCAGAATCCCCTTTAATTTCACCTACCTAGTTTAATTAGAATTACTTAATTATT
>NW_007451472.1:0-375 GCF_000475195.1 Diaphorina citri | reverse complement strand
ATACAAACATGAGAGCTTTGAGGATTCTAAATTCCAAAGTAAATGAACTGGCAAGGAACAAAGTTATTAGATACATAGGTAGAGACACCTAACATACTTATTAATGTTAGGTGTAACTTAACTCACAATAGTTCAACTGATGGAAGAATACCTTCTTCAGTATGGAATGTTTAAGTGAACAGGTGAACACCTATCGAACACCTAGATGCGATAAGTAACTACTTGATCTCTCTCTCTGATAAAATTTATATTTAGAAATTAAATAATTATGTAATACGTACCTTCCAACTTATTAGCACCACCTATGTTGAGATTTAGCAGTTGGCAGACAAATGACAACGGAAGGGAAAACTGAGGAACAGGTCAGTGCTTTGA
>NW_007451471.1:0-375 GCF_000475195.1 Diaphorina citri | reverse complement strand
TTTTTTTTTTTTTTTTAAGTGACTTTTCCTATAATTTGGGGTCAGGAAAAAAGGAATTTAAACTTTGAATTTTTCCTGCACGGATAATGTTCGTTCTCTTGGAGCGGCTGACTTTTTCCTATCCTGTCTTCCTACTCTTTTCGATTTCGGGACGACAAGACCTTATCAGTTACAGTTCCCTCTATCAAACCTTTTTACTGTACTACAAGAGAAAAAGTAAAAAAAGAAAAGAACAAAAAACAAATTCCTTTTTTTTTAAAAAAAAAGCATAGCTGAATGCTGAATTTAAGAATTTAAGGTTACTTTCTGGTGTTCCCGTGTTGACCCAGCACCTAAATGGGAAGTATTGTGTCTCTTCTCGCCCATCTGATGAGA
>NW_007451470.1:0-375 GCF_000475195.1 Diaphorina citri | reverse complement strand
TTGGATCTCGGACTCAACAGTCAGATTACATACTCGATAACAGGTGAGTGCTGGCTTACTACTCGTATTATTGATAATGCTGGCTTACTGCTCGTATTAATATTGCTCGTATTAGCTTACAATTATTTACTGTTCAATGAGACTCAACAGTCAGATTACATACTCGATAACAGGTGAGTGCTGGCTTACTACTCGTATTATTGATAATGCTGGCTTACTGCTCGTATTAGCTTACAATTATTTACTGTTCAATGAGGTTTATCCGTAGTGCGATTAGTGTTGAAACTAATCCAATTCGCATTGGGCGTTTTGATCCAAGTAAATCATTGTCTTTCGATTTCAACAAATGTACAGTTATTACAGTTTATTTTGTCC
>NW_007451469.1:0-375 GCF_000475195.1 Diaphorina citri | reverse complement strand
TACCTATGAAATTAAAATGGTGCCGGTGTGACTGATGGCTTCTATTACAAACAGTGTTTAGTGGATGGGACTTTTCCTAAGGAAGCAACCTCCGTGGCCGAGTGCCTATCACACTTGGCTTGCACACCGGAGATCCCAGCTTTGAATACCAGTTTTGGTCGAAGTTTCTTCGACTGTGTCTTTAAACTATGGGTCTCATGAGGACAACTCATTCTTTGAAGGCGGTTTTTTTATGTTTGATAGACTGAGCTGAGACTGCTGAGGTCTTCTCTTCCCGAAAATGAACAGACAGGATATATAGGAGAACTGTACTTGAATATTTCGTAACGAAGTATACGAGCACTTGATGACAGAGCCCTCTGTGATTCCAATAAT
>NW_007451468.1:0-375 GCF_000475195.1 Diaphorina citri | reverse complement strand
CACTCGCTCTAGTGGTACTTAACAAATAGAGGCACCCACATAATCTCCGCCAATCAAAAACCTTGCCCGGGTAGGAACGGTACAAGTATTGTTCTATATTCTTGGTTTAATTACGAAAATTACACTGCACTAATAAATACGGACAGCTTCAATGCACAACGGCCTTGTCATAATAAAATATAATGTGCCTACACCACCAGAAACGAAATCTGAAACACAACATCCAGGCCGAAGAGCTGACAGCACAACGCTCCATCGGCTCCATTGTCAAACATTGTTAGTTATCAATGAAATCCCACATTGAAAGTCCGATCGATTGAAAACTGCTCTCTTGATACTCCCCCTGTGAAACTAGCTGAAATCACTGTGACAAAA
>NW_007451467.1:0-375 GCF_000475195.1 Diaphorina citri | reverse complement strand
CTGGCCATTGTACTTGTATATTATACTGTACAAGTACAAGTACGAGTACTTGTACTTGTGTCTTCCAAGTACAAGTACAACTCCTGGTAATTGTACTTGGACTGAAACAAGTACAAGTACAAATAAAAGTACTTGTACTTGTAGTCAGTACAAGTACTAGTAATTGTACTTGTACTTGCGATACCAAGTACAATTAAAGTACTTGTACTTTGTACTTTGTACTTGCAAGTACAATTTTTCCAACTCTGCTGTGAAGCACCGCCATTTTGAATCAGGATGGAATGTGACAAATTTAAATTGCCTATGTCACCCTCAGTACTCTTCTTATTCTTTATTCAGCTTATCTCCTTGTTCCTATCCAGGTGAACCTCTTCC
>NW_007451466.1:0-375 GCF_000475195.1 Diaphorina citri | reverse complement strand
TTCAGCCCTTAACAGACCTGTCAAGCTAACAGCCTGTTAAGTTCCATTTGATTATCATAGGCTCAACAGGACTACTGTAGAACTAACTTTTTGTCAGGGGCCAAAAAGCAAGTTGGTGAAACCCACCTTGAAAAAGAAAAAAAAATGTGATAGCTAGGTTGCCACAAGTTAGGATGGAAGAACTCTACTGCCGTGCTAAGCGAAAACGCCATATGTCAAAAAACCCTACTTTCGGGAAATCGAGTTTAAAGATTTCAATCTATACGGCAAACATAAGTTTTTGACATACGGCAACATGTTTTAGTGGTTTTTAAGGGGTTTAGGATAAAGAAAAAAAATATAGGATCAAAATTTAGGATCATAGGAACCATTTGG
>NW_007451465.1:0-375 GCF_000475195.1 Diaphorina citri | reverse complement strand
AGTCCTTTGTTGGGCTAAATTAAAATAAATAGGCTTTGGATTATTTATAGAAAACTGTTGAATTTAAATAGTTACTTAAGTAAGCTGTTTCACTTGCTTAAAACAGTATGAACAGCAAAGGTTCAAAACAGTGAAAATTAAATACCGTGGTAAATATTGAACATCATGTTGAAAGCTGAAAGACACTTGATTTAACATGAGACTACAAATACCTAACATTAATACACATGAGATTAGAACTGTCTGTAGAGCCAGCCACACACACTCAGACCATCTGACAGACTGCAGATGGTCTAAGACAGGGTTGTCCAACCTTAGGGCACCCGAGGGCCGCAAGAGACCAAGGTAGAGAGTTGGCGGGCCGCAAAAACTCAA
>NW_007451464.1:0-375 GCF_000475195.1 Diaphorina citri | reverse complement strand
GCTTGATTGTGACATCTGGGCAAATGCTGGTTTTCCTCCAGAGTCCAGACGGATGGGTCACCAAACTGATTATGTCCTTGTAAAAGAAGCTCAAAAGCAGTAGTTTTGAGACACAAGGAGGTATTAGCTACCAAAAGCTAGCCCGTTTCATCAGTACCGATTTGACTTCATATCAATCCCATTTCATGATGTGGCCCTGCAAGTCTTTAAGCAGGGTTCACACTTACGTTAGAAATTTCGTACAACGTTACTGCCGGACATTTCCAACAGAAGTGTTGGCCATGCTTTATGTTCAAAAACTCTCTCCATATTCAAGCAAAATGCACCACAATGTAACCAAAGATACATTTTTTTTTTTTAACATTCAGGGAAAAA
>NW_007451463.1:0-375 GCF_000475195.1 Diaphorina citri | reverse complement strand
GGCTAATAATAGGAATGTAATGAAACTTGGTGTACCTTCCTAAAACAAGACATACTTTGCAGTGGCACCTAAATTTGGGCTTCATACCAAGAAGAAGTATCCGAGTCCACGAACTTATCAAACGACCTCGTATATCTACGTAGTACGTAGGTATTTTTTTCCCTTTCTGAATTATGAGACCTATACCGTTATTTGTTTAGGTAGGGAGTGTTGGAAAAATTCCCAATAAGTTTATAAGGTCCTCAAATCTCCCTTCCCTTCCCATTTCAATCCCTACTCAACACTCTGGGTATGGGAGAAAGAACTAAAAGATATACCCAGGAACTAGGAAGGTCGTGAAATATCCCTTCCCTCCCCATTTTAATCCCTACTCTG
>NW_007451462.1:0-375 GCF_000475195.1 Diaphorina citri | reverse complement strand
AATATTCGTAAAGAATTCACTCATTCTGCTTTTATGATCAAGCGTACCGATAGGTGCGCAAACATCAAGAACGAACGAAGCACCGCGCAGCGCAGCGCCACCCGGCCTATGTTAACACAAATAGAGTTTTGAGCTTTTTCGCCTTTTTTTGGGAGACAACACAGACCTAATCACCTAGAAGAGGTTGTTTGGCAACTCCTACGTGAGTGTTTTATTTATTAATAGAACTTTAGGGGTGAGATGTATCGATGTGTGTTGGAACGGGCACTTACTTTCAATCAGTGGGTATATGTACCTTCTAGCTAGGGTATAATGATTTAATCGGAACCTCTTGTTAGTGGAGGTCTCGTTACATCAACTATTCAGAGGATAATT
>NW_007451461.1:0-375 GCF_000475195.1 Diaphorina citri | reverse complement strand
AAAAAAATCTCTGGATTTTTTTTTTCATCCCCCCGAAAGTGCAAAGTTAATTTATACTTTTTCCTAGAAGTTGACATTGATTTAGGAGTGAAAATGACTTTGCTATATTAAGATTAAAAAAGAGGAAAAAATAGAACAATGGCTTACCTGTGAGGGGTCGAAATGAAGGAGAAGAAGAAGAAGAAGAAGAAGAAGAGGAAAGAATTTTTCACTCTATCTCCCCAATTTAGTTAGCCCCAAATTACAAATTCTGACGGTCGCCGATCCAGATGTATACCACGCTAAACGTAGCTGCACTTTAATGATCTTGTGTCCACTCTGTACAACAAATAGGTACTACCTTCATTGTTGTCCCTCTGTACAACAAATACTACC
>NW_007451460.1:0-375 GCF_000475195.1 Diaphorina citri | reverse complement strand
TCTCCTTGCTTGTTACATTCTCAGGAGATTTTTCTCAATCTGTTTTCTCTCACTTTTCTATTTTATTGTTTTTTCTCTCCCCGATGTTTCTCAAGAATATTAGGTATCTATCTATCTATAGAAGTAGTTAAAATTGAATTAGGTATTTTCTTTAGAATCACCTATCTTTCTAGCTAGGCATTTGAAAGTAAATAAAATTATGAACCTATACTTAGATATAATCTAAGGGAAAGTAGGTATCAATTACCTAAATGTTAACCTCTTTTAACTGTATGTATTTTTTTAAAAAAAAATTATGTAGGGTGCCTGGTTGTACCTTGGCCCCCAAAATCACTTTTTGATTTTTTCAATTTTTTCTATTAATGTTATTGGCAT
>NW_007451459.1:0-375 GCF_000475195.1 Diaphorina citri | reverse complement strand
TGTACACGGTATTTAAGGGACCTATCTATACAAAGTAAGGACTCAATGAGATACGAGAAAGTATTGAAATCGGTCTGTTCAAACAAACCCCTAATCTATAATTCTATGTATTCCAGAATCCCTCCGTATGTACACTCCTCTATCACAACTAGAAAGGGTCGCAGGACGCCCTTATCAACTTCCCAACACCGACATTGTAGTAGACAAGGGTACCAAGATGTTCATACCTTTATACGGACTACATCATGATCCTGAAATCTACCCTAATCCAGACGTTTTTGATCCAGAGAGATTTGCCCCTGAGAATGCGGACAATATACCCAACTATGCTTACTTACCGTTCGGAGAAGGACCACGAAATTGCATTGGTAAGAA
>NW_007451458.1:0-375 GCF_000475195.1 Diaphorina citri | reverse complement strand
TCTCTCTTCGATTTCGGGACGATAAGACCATAGCAGTTACAGTTCCCTCTATCAAACCTCTTAAAAAAAAAAAAAGAATACTAGGTATTTTAGTTGAATTGGGAACTGAGAGGGAGACCAAAACTGAGGTGGAGAGTTAGATTTGAGAGAAAAGGAATGGAGAATTCAATTCCATTTTCATTTTGAGAAGGAAGTATTAGATAGGAGGTTATGGATAAAGAAGGGTAACGCCGACCCCAAATGAGATTGAGGAAAGGCTAGCTAGGAAGAAAAAGGAACTGCTGGTTTTGGGCCTAAACAAGAAGAACAGCTCATTCCGGGCCCCCTGGAAGACCCCGAAACAAATGACACCTAACCAGCCCCCCCCCCCCGTGG
>NW_007451457.1:0-375 GCF_000475195.1 Diaphorina citri | reverse complement strand
TTCACTACAAAGTTGTATTTGTATCTACGAACAAGTAAAAATTTCAAACATTTAACAATGAATTCTTTTATTACGTAATGATCCTAAAATGTTGATAGACTATGCTATTTTCTTCCAAGGTACAACATACATACATAAGCGCAGTACCAAGTTTCTTGTCAATCGACCCATTAATTGGATCCAAAATTATACCCATATGAACAAACCAATAAACCATAGATGTAGAAGAAATATCTATGGTACAAACAGATAACGGACCCATGTAAAGAAAAGAAAAGCTAGTCAATGACCTCTGTGGCCGAGTGGTCAAGAACACTGACTCTCAACCTAAGGTGCTAGGTTCGAATCACGGCCAGGGCGAAAATTTTCTAGCCA
>NW_007451456.1:0-375 GCF_000475195.1 Diaphorina citri | reverse complement strand
GTGGATGAACATTCATCATTCATAAATAATTAATCATGAATAACAAAGTATTCCCATTTTATTTTGATTTTCTTCTTTAACACTAGCTACTATTATGCTACACTAGCTACTATTATGCTACACTAGCTACTATTATGCTACAATAGCTACTATTATGCAGTAGGTCATTCGCGCCGACTGCTCAGGTGGATTAAATCATGTTGTAAAATTTAATAGCTTTCAGGGATGATGACATTTTAGGCCTGGTACACAAAGTGTTGAGGCTGACGGCCTTGTTAATTTGTTTTTTAAATAAGCGATTTTAGCCAGCCTAGTTAGCTTAGTTGGTAGTGCGTCTGCCTTGTAAGCGCTAGGCCGCGGGTTCGATTCCCGCCC
>NW_007451455.1:0-375 GCF_000475195.1 Diaphorina citri | reverse complement strand
AGAACCGTAGAAAAAGATATAACATTTTTTGAAAATAAGGAACAGCGAGAAGTTATACCTTTTTAATTTTCAATGGAAACGTAGAAAAAGATATAACATTTTTTGAAAATAAGAAACAGCGAGAAGTTATACTATGAAAATAACGCGAAATTCGACTAAATTGTTGCATATTGCATACACAGAAACAGGTACATGTATGTCTGTCTGTTACGGCGCTGTTACTCTGATGGACCTTTTGTTGTCCTCTTTTCACGAAAAAACGGCTTGACCAATTTTGATGAAATTTTTTGTGGTCGATGAGAAGAGTACTGAGGGTGACATAGGCTATTTAAATTTGTCATATTCCATCCCGATTCAAAATGGCAGTACCTCAAA
>NW_007451454.1:0-375 GCF_000475195.1 Diaphorina citri | reverse complement strand
ACAGGTTATTCTATGTCCAAACAAAATGGTCCACATTCTGTCCACACTGTCCAACGAACAGGAAAAACAAGTACAGGTTATTCTATGTCCAAACAAAATGGTCCACATTCTGTCCACACTGTCCAACGAACAGGAAAACAAGTACAGGTTATTCTATGTCCAAACAAAATGGTCATTTCTGTCCACCCCTGTCTGGCCACAGACAATGTCACGTCCTCTACAATGGTGTTTGTAACGAGCAAAGAGGTTCTGGAAAATGGTCACAATAATGTACTCAAATGATTAGAGTAATGTTGCTCAAATGGGCAATATAGGTAGTTATGGGCAACATGGACAGAAATAGGCACAAAAACAACAATAAAATGGGTACACATA
>NW_007451453.1:0-375 GCF_000475195.1 Diaphorina citri | reverse complement strand
GTTTAGGACTAGGACTTACGTAAATAAAATTAAAATTGGAATTACCTTACTTATAATTTACAATTGAAATTCATGAGTATTGGGTAGTCCAATTACGTAAACATGTACATTATTTTGTTAACATATCATTTTTTATTTTATTTTTTTCAACTACCTATGTACAACAGTGCTTTATTTATTAGTGAAAATGTTCAAGTTGGGGTCTCCCGTCTCAATCAATGTTGATAAAATTCCATACTTCGGCGGGGATTGAACCCGCGCCCTCCTGATTACAAGATGAGCGTCTCAACCACTACGCCACCGAGACAGAAATACTGTCCCGGAACCTCTTTAGACGTTGTTCTAGGCCTCTAGGGCACTATTTAGTATGGGGAT
>NW_007451452.1:0-375 GCF_000475195.1 Diaphorina citri | reverse complement strand
ACCTAATCTGTGTTAGGGTAAAGTTTGCCTTGGGCGGGAATCGAACCCACGACCTAGTGTTTACAAGGCAGGCGCGCTACCTTTCAAGCTAACTAGCCTGGTACAATGTACCGTGGTACATTCTGGTAAAATAAAGAGCTGCTCTATGGAACAACTTGTTCTGAGATGACAGTCTAAATAAAGCACTACTTTTACTTGTAGTCCTCACGATGGTTGATCGCACATCCACGGACGAGCCAGCTAAACCTGGCTGGAGACCATCAATCCTCCGGCTTCAGCTAAGCCGTTAACAACAACTTGTACTTATCATTAACTTTCTTCTTTTTCCAGGAGGACACACTGAAAAGTCTGGAGCATTGTGCTATGGCCCAGCGT
>NW_007451451.1:0-375 GCF_000475195.1 Diaphorina citri | reverse complement strand
CGGGCGGGAATCGAACCCGCGGCCTAGCGCTTACAAGGCAGACGCACTACCAACTAAGCTAACTAGACTGGCAATCTTCCTCCTTAGTTTGTGTACTAATCTCATCGTCAAATTAATTCTTTGTAATTTATAACATTTGTGTCTGACTTAGAATACTGTGTGTCTGACTTAGAATTGGCAACTCAATAGTTGAGCAGTTCGTCTAATAAAAGATTGATATATATATATACGTAGGACGTATATTTATAGGCACATGTAGGTACCTGTACCTATTTGCGTCAAATCTTGTAATCCCCCTTCTGCTACAAAACCCAGGTAGGTTGTAAGAAATTTTCCACTTGAGGTTCATTTTATCCAAATTGTGAGGAGGATCTA
>NW_007451450.1:0-375 GCF_000475195.1 Diaphorina citri | reverse complement strand
CCCCCTCGATAAAATCCTGAATACGGCCCTGATTCATACCTATTTATTCGAACGAAAAAGTTTGGTTAGAATAATCTCCATCCCGGCCAGGATCTGACCTCAGTACCTCCAGGTTTAGAGTCAACGCCCTAAATTACACAGCCACAGATTTGTGAAACACCTAGGTGAATAGGTAGTTATGTACCTACATCGTTCTGCAATGTTCATCGTTCTGCAATGTTCACTTCTGCAATGTTCACATCGTTCTGCAATTAACTACCCTTATATGTAAATATAAGGGTAGTTAATTAGTACTTATTTTTCCCCATCCGTGGCACAAGCTCTGCTTATACGGATGGGTATACCATTTATAAGAAAAATGTATGTTCTGAGTTT
>NW_007451449.1:0-375 GCF_000475195.1 Diaphorina citri | reverse complement strand
GAGACACTTGGGAAACGTAATAAAGAAGAAGAAAAGAAAATTAAAAGACATCAAAAAAACTAAAGCAGAAGTGAGAGAGAGAGAGAGAGAAAGAAAGAAAGAAAGAGGAGGAGGAGGAGAAGAGAGAGACAAGAGGGGAGAGAGAGTGAGGGAAAGAGATGGAGAGAGAGAATGAAAGTAAGTACATTTTTTCTATAATATCAAATAGGCACACAAGTAGGTACATAATTATCTAGAATTCTAGATTTAACAAAAAGTTGCAATAAGGTTTAAACTGAAGATGGTATATAATATTGGCACATCCACCAATTTATACATAATATAGGTACCTACCTACCCTAAAAAAAAAAAAAAAAAAAAAAAAAAAAAAAAAAA
>NW_007451448.1:0-375 GCF_000475195.1 Diaphorina citri | reverse complement strand
TTTTTCAAATACGTATTCCGCAAATGTAATAGAAAGTCGTGTGATGTTCACACCAGATTTTTCATTTTTACAATTTATCAAGACTTCATAGTTAGATAGATCTATTCTCTTTTTTAAAAAAAAAGGTTAAATATTGTCCTCTTATTTTTGTCCTCAAATAACAATTTCTTTACTAATGGTTACCTGAGGAGTGTGGAGTGGGAATAGAAAATTATAATGTTCTTATTAATTTGATGTAGAAAGTAGAAAAAAATACAATTATATCGTTCTTATTAAGTTGTTCTACTAATATTATTCTGTTTTCTGTTCAATATATAGGATATATCAAAAATCTTTTTAGCATATGGGTACTGCATCTATAAATATTGTTACAAC
>NW_007451447.1:0-375 GCF_000475195.1 Diaphorina citri | reverse complement strand
CGGAGTCCGGACTGAATTTTAGACTACACACTAGTTTGGCGGACCAAATTTTGGTCCGGAGAATGTTCTAGTGCAGTCCGGTTTGTCTAATGTGTTGTCTTAAGGCTAGGTACTTAGGTAGGTATATTAATATTAGTACCTACAGTTAGATTATATCTTAGTTATTCACCGCTTAAGTTTATACTTAAAACGCAAAGGTCACCCTTTAGCATTCTTCCTACATACCTTAAACTAGTTAAACGTTGCAGGTTGGAAGCTACATAAGGGGATACAGAAAGTAGCGAAAAGAGAGAGGGAGAGAGAGAGAGGAGGGAATTGGGAACAAAAGTTCAACTTGAAAGGTTAAAGTTCGAGGAGTATGTATACTTTTGCTTT
>NW_007451446.1:0-375 GCF_000475195.1 Diaphorina citri | reverse complement strand
CAGGGTTGTCCAACCTTAGGGCACCCGAGGGCCCCAAGAGACCAAGGTAGAGAGTTGGCGGGCCGCAAAAACTCAACTCACGGGGGGGGGGATGGTCTGGTGTAATGTAATTATAATATAGTTTTATTTTATTATGAAGGTCAGTGGAGTTCAAAGGATGCCACGTGCCACTATGATATTAGGTACAGCATTGCGTTTGATGGTACCTAGAATTAGAAACTAACTATGAAATTTGTAGGGTAAACTGGGATAATTTTTATAAATTTGAAAATTTTCATGCATTAATTATTTTATTTAATATATTTACTGTTATTTCTCATTTTCGTTCATTTTTTTAGGCGGGCCTTCGCGGGCCGCAAAAATGAGCTCGCGGGC
>NW_007451445.1:0-375 GCF_000475195.1 Diaphorina citri | reverse complement strand
TACTGCTCGAATAGGATTGAATAGTCCCTTATTCAGACTCCAGCATCAATAATAGGCTACCACTTTTGCTGTATCACAAACACTAAACGTTCTGCATAAAGACAGGTACTTGCTAAAGAGAAGATAATGTTAGAATTACATAGAATTATCTTCCAAAATAGGAAGATGATTTTAGAATAGCCCCCTCCATTTTAGGAATAGTATTCTCATTTAGAATATCCTCAAAACCACATTCAAGAAAATAAAATTAGAAATGGTATTATCCAGAAGCTTACTAGTCTTTCTTCCTCTCTCCCTCTCTCTCTCTTTCTACCCTACTCCTACTAAAATCCCCCCTCGTCTTCTTCATCACCCCCCACTATCTTAAAATATTCA
>NW_007451444.1:0-375 GCF_000475195.1 Diaphorina citri | reverse complement strand
ACTTACTGGAATATCTTTTAGTTCGATTTCATCTGGTAATATACACAAAAAAGCACACTCTGAGGCTCATAAGAAATTCCAAAGGAAAACACACATTCTTTGTAGTGACTATTTATCAAGGAATACCTAGACTACCTAGAGTGTTTGTTCTCCATGGTTTGAAAATCTCACTGGAGGGCGTACTTTTTAATCACCCAGTAAATAATGCAGTAAATTATGCACTGTGTTGTGTTATCTTATTTTATGTACATACTGTACATGCTATGTATATACATATGTATGTATTTCCCTTATTTATGTACAAGTGCAACGTGCTATAAATTTGTACATATTTCCCCTTATTTATGTACGAATGCAACGTGCTTCATAATATTC
>NW_007451443.1:0-375 GCF_000475195.1 Diaphorina citri | reverse complement strand
GGTCCAAGTATAAAATGCTAAAACACTAACCACCAGCCTAGTTCCACAGCTTGGAGGGTAGCGCGCCTCCCTTGTAAGCCCATGGGCGCGGGTTAGATTTTCGCCCGATGCGAGCTTTATTCTAAAGAGAAGGTTCTTGTTCTCCAAACGGCTGGCTTTTTTACTCTCCTTATCCTATACCCTGTGCAGGAACGAAAATAATGTACCTACATATTCGGTCCAAATTTTTAGTTCTCTTCACGCTACTTACCAGCCCGCTGATTCGGTTGATACGACTGTTGATTCGTTTGAAACTGCTGTTGATTCTGTTGATACTGCTCATGTGGTGATCCCACCTGACTGTTGATATCTCGTATGGACACCTCATTGGGTTTG
>NW_007451442.1:0-375 GCF_000475195.1 Diaphorina citri | reverse complement strand
GTGGATGAAGGGGCTTCCGACTACAGGTCTCTCAGACAGTCTAACAGCCCTTAGTTGGAGCATGTGTGGATGAAGGGGTTCCGACTACAGGTCTCTCAGACAGTCCAACAGCCCTTAGTTGGAGCATGTGTGGATGAAGGGGCTTCCGACTATAGGTCTCTCAGACAGTCTAACAGCCCTTAGTTGGAGCATGTGTGGATGAAGGGGCTTCCGACTACAGGTCTCTCAGACAGTCCAACAGCCCTTAGTTGGAGCATGTGAGGATGAAGGGGCTTCCGACTACAGGTCTCTCAGACGGTCTTAAGACTGAAGTCTCCGCCACACACGTTCCGACTGACTGACAATCAGAAGGTGTGTTGTGGTGGGGAAAGCTTC
>NW_007451441.1:0-375 GCF_000475195.1 Diaphorina citri | reverse complement strand
TGTACAGTTACAATTTTGAATACATGGTCAAAATAAGAATATAATGAACTATAAACTTATGGAGACGTCTCGTACATATTAGATACTAAGGGGTGATAAAGGAACGGAACATAAGTTTCCACGAAAGTTGGAAACTTCCCTCTGACAGACAGTCTCATGGGTACTACTTGAACAAAGTTTTTTTATCGCCCCAGTTTGTTCTTCAATTCAAATTCAAGTTGGGAAACAAATTGGGATTAGACGTGTAGGTAGACTAGTCTCCGACATGGTAACTAATGGTGAGTTAAATTGACCCTTTAAACATATGCTCTAAAACTAAAAACTTTGCGAGCTTTGCCATGTGCCGTTCAATTTTTTTTTTTTTTTAACATATAC
>NW_007451440.1:0-375 GCF_000475195.1 Diaphorina citri | reverse complement strand
CGTTAATTGTTGAAACCCTATCCGTTGTAGACAAAATTAACAAGTACCTAAATGTGTTCTAAAAGGAATTAGTATTATAATGTATGTATACGGTTGTGAACTAAAGTGTTCCTCGCTCTAAAGTTAGTAGCTACATAGGTATAATGAAAACCTTTCAACTCGAACTCTTATATCAGGAAAGCATCAGAAATAAGTACCTTTCACAAAACTATTCACAAGCTTCTGTATAAAATGAACAAGCAAAACTCTACAACACCTTTGGATTTCACTGGCTTATTTGTCTCTCTTATAAGGCAAATGTTCTTTGGCCCCCTATAACTAAGTCTTACACCCCATTTTATAAACAAAAATTCTTGCACTCCAAGTCAGACTGAA
>NW_007451439.1:0-375 GCF_000475195.1 Diaphorina citri | reverse complement strand
AATATGAAAATTCGGAAAGGAGGTAATTAGTTAATTACCTAAATCTACATTTCAATCACAACTTGTCATAACTTACCAGGTTTCAGGTTTATTCTGTCATTTGTCATTATCATGAGAATTAATCATAATTACCTACAAGGTGGTGTGAAAACCTGGAGACATTAAGTTTATTGCCAATGTGTTGTAGAATACTGTTGGCGACATGAACTTAATTTAACGAATTCAACTTAGAGTTTTATCAATTTTTGCAACAAAACAGCAAGTAAACGTTACCTTTAATAAAAAAAGCGACCTTTCTTTCCTATTTGTTGGTAAAAGTTCCATACAATCTACATAAATACCTCGTGGCTATCTATTCGTATAGGAATAAAAAAA
>NW_007451438.1:0-375 GCF_000475195.1 Diaphorina citri | reverse complement strand
ATTAAGTGTTGATATTGGTCTGTGATTTGAGGTCTCCAAGCTGTTGCTTTTTTTAGGGATGGGTATGATGAGAGATTCCTTTAATGTGGCTGGGAACACGGATTCTTTGATGGATGTGTTAATTATTAATAGAAGCGGAATTTTGATTTGTTCGATACATTTCTTAAACAATACTGGAGGTAATCCATCAGTTCCTGGCGCTTTTTTCTCAGGTATTTGTTTTATTGCTGTTATGATATCATGTTGTGTTATGCTTTCAATGTGTAAATGTGATGTATTGTTAGGTTTTAGGTGTAGAGGAGTTTCAATGCATTGAGTTGAGTTGTGTACACTTAGGAAATAATTCGCGAATGTGTCCGCTATGATCTGTGGGTC
>NW_007451437.1:0-375 GCF_000475195.1 Diaphorina citri | reverse complement strand
GGTACACAGGATATTCGAAATTTTCAAACATTCAAAATTCCCTTTCCCAATTTCGAAAAATCTCCCTCTTAATTAGAAAAAAATCTCCTCACACAATTTCCCCTTGCATTTTATGAAAACGTCTCTTTCCAGCTCTCAAAATCCCCCTCCTCCCGGCATTTGTTGAAAAATTCCCTTCCACAATTATTTCAAAAACTCGCCGCTCCCATTTTATGCGAAATTCCCGCGGAGGCGAAAAGGGAACAAACGAGGGAGGGGGAAATGAAATAAATGAAGCAAACAAGGAGAGAGGAAGCAGAGGGAGGAAAAAATCATAGACGGGATAAATTACGACATAAGAACGTGACGGAGGGAGGGGGCAAATAATAACGTTAG
>NW_007451436.1:0-375 GCF_000475195.1 Diaphorina citri | reverse complement strand
ATTAAGTGTTGATATTGGTCTGTGATTTGAGGTCTCCAAGCTGTTGCTTTTTTTAGGGATGGGTATGATGAGAGATTCTTTTAATGTTGCTGGGAACACGGATTCTTTGATGGATGTGTTAATTATTAATAAAAGCGGAATTTTTATTTGTTCGATACATTTCTTAAACAATACTGGAGGTAATCCATCAGTTCCTGGCGCTTTTTTCTCAGGTAATTGTTTTATTGCTGTTATGATATCATGTTGTGTTATGCTTTCAATGTGTAAATGTGATGTATTGTTATGTTTTAGGTGTATAGGAGTTTCAATGCATTGAGTTGAGTTGTGTACACTTAGGAAATAATTCGCGAATGTGTCCGCTATGATCTGTGGGTC
>NW_007451435.1:0-375 GCF_000475195.1 Diaphorina citri | reverse complement strand
ACGGTGGACTTTGAATCTGGAGGTTGGCAGTTCGAGTCCAAGTCAAGCCATAAAATTTAGCGTAGTATATTAAGCGAGGAACGACATTTGTGACAAGCATTTATACTTAACACAATTAAAATTCCTTTAGTTCCATTATATTCAACTTCAGTGGTGCTCGCTATCAAGGAAACCCAAAAAATCTCAAAAATTTAACTGCCGACGCTAAACTATGGCTGCATACTCTGAATCTATAGATCTTTATCTCTTTTCTCTTCCCCCCTTTAATATGATAATTACCTTTGTGTTTAACTTGGTGAGTCCAAACCTATGCCACCCCACTTCCACGGAGAAAGCCACTTTTCTTATGGCCGACCTTACCACTGAGAGTTAACA
>NW_007451434.1:0-375 GCF_000475195.1 Diaphorina citri | reverse complement strand
CATAGGGGAGCGCTATCACTCCTAGGATGATTATCTTCTTTATAATGAGGACCGAGATGAGAAGAGGGATCAACAGGGCCTTGATGACCATGAATTTGAGAACCGCTACCAGTGGAAACAGAGCCATGTACTTCTTGGAGTTGTGCTTGTGTGTTCTACCTGCGAGGGGGGGGGAGAGGAAACAGAGGAAATCTTGAAATCATCTTTATGAATAATTCACTTTTCACGAGAAAACGGCTCGACCGATTTTTTTCTCTTCTTTTTAAGAACAGTACTGAGGGTGACATAGGCTACAAAGTGTTAGGGTTGGGACATCGACATCGATGTTTTGAAAACATCGATACATCGGAACAAAAACATCGATGTCAACATCGA
>NW_007451433.1:0-375 GCF_000475195.1 Diaphorina citri | reverse complement strand
TCTTTTGACGGTCTTTTCTTTTGAACCCTCGCCTCGGTTCTAGTTACCAGTTACCATAATGAGCTTCGGTTTAGGACTTGTTTTTTGAATACCAAACAGTGTAAAATGTTATACCAAGCGTGACAATCTGATGATACAAATGGGGTAGCTAATGGACATTAGGACGGTGTAGTGTATTGGTAAATTGGTATTTTAGGGAGGCATGACACAAAGGTTCTTAAGATCTATTTTTGCTAAGTATTAAGCTACAATTTCTGTGGACCCTGGAGATAGCCATCTGAAAGTTTCGCCTCACTTAAGGTCTTTTACGACTTGATAACAAACTTTGTGTCCTAGTTGAGTTCAGGGAACAATTACCCACCACCGTCATAACAA
>NW_007451432.1:0-375 GCF_000475195.1 Diaphorina citri | reverse complement strand
GTTTTCCTACGCGCGTCCCAATAGTTTCCTACAATATCACGGCTAGCTTTCACGGCAGAGGGCAATTTATCAAGTGTGCAGCATTCATGAGTGTTTGTTGAGTCGACAGTCACCCATCCAGATATCAATCACGCACAAAGTAACTTAACTCACCTGTCCATGATCCCAAGCAGTTGTTTCCTCACATCCTGAGCCCGTTTCAATGTTCTAATCTGTACAAAGTTCTCATAGCACCAAGCATTACTGAACTTATTGTTACGCCAAGAGTTATACACTGCTAGTAGAGTGATGTGATCACCTTCCATTTGATTGAACTTGGCTTTCTTCTGGTCCGCCAGCGCTTGCTTGTCTTTCGGTCTGTAAATGACGAATGGG
>NW_007451431.1:0-375 GCF_000475195.1 Diaphorina citri | reverse complement strand
CTCTCTCTCTCTCTCTCTCTCTCTCTCTCTCTCTCTCTCTATCGGTTCCGTTTTCATTTCTGTGTCTTTTAATTGATTCTTTGCATCCTCATGACATAAGGAACTTGTGTTGTTTTCCGTTTTACAGATATTAGGTACCTATACAAGTATACTTAATACTTATGTGTACCTACATGTAGGTAGGTATGTTGTAGGTAAAGGTTTTTCTTCTGGTATTTCACAGAGCAATCTGTTGGTATATATTAGTTTATTAGTAGAAGGGGCCTTGTGTTCTAATCATGTCCTTTTTCTTACCCTCTGTAGGTATATTTCGTTACTCGTATGATTACCTAATCCTTGTTCTTACACGCTGTAGGTATATTTCGTTACTCGTAT
>NW_007451430.1:0-375 GCF_000475195.1 Diaphorina citri | reverse complement strand
AGACTGAGAGAAACACTGGTCAGGTGAGTGAAAGAAACACTGACATACATAGTATTATGAAGTTAGTCACTATCAGATCAAACAGCTAGAGCAACAGAACATGAGACTGAGAGAAACACTGGTCAGGTGAGTGAAAGAAACACTGACATACATAGTATTATGAAGTTAGTCACTATCAGATGAAACAGCTAGAACAACAGAACATCAGACTGAGAGAAACACTGGTCAGGTGAGTGAAAGAAACACTGACATACATAGTATTATGAAGTTAGTCACTATCAGATGAAACAGCTAGAACATCAGACTGAGAGAAACACTGGTCAGGTGAGTGAAAGAAACACTGACATACATAGTATTATGAAGTTAGTCACTATC
>NW_007451429.1:0-375 GCF_000475195.1 Diaphorina citri | reverse complement strand
CGGAGCTCTTATCATCTCGAAGTAGAAAAGGGGACAGGATAGGAGAAAGCCAGCCCTTCCGAGAACGAACCTTATCTGTACAGGATAAAGTTCGACCTGGGCGGGAATCGAACCCGCGACCTAGCTCTTAACGTCTTAAGCTAAAGATTAGCTTCAAAAAGATCCCATATAAATTGACAAAATTAAAGAGAACTAAATGAAAAAATTACTTTCTTCAATAAAATTAGAGGACAGTTGTTTTCTTTTTTTATAATGTACTGTGTCATTTATTAACATTACTGTAAAAATATTGAAACATCAACGGTATAAATTATTCATCAGTAATATTTCCCTCCCTTTATTTTATTTTATTATTATTTTGTGTAATAGTATAAA
>NW_007451428.1:0-375 GCF_000475195.1 Diaphorina citri | reverse complement strand
AACTTTGAGCTCAGTTTCCGTAATCGGAAACCGAGCTAAAAAGTTGAACTGGAGAGAAAGAAACTTAGGGACCGGCACGTGGCAAAGTTAAGCGATTCTGAGCTGATGCCAAGCGCGTGCCATTGGTACCAAGTGATTTACATTGGGAGACAAGTTTATTCTTAGAATCGCCACCCACTAGTGAGTGTAAAGTGTAGGTGGTTTGACAAGAATGAAAACTGAGGCAGGGCTCGAACCAGAGACATCACGGTACTTACCTGCCTCGGTGGTGTAGTGGTCAAGGCGCTCGCCTGGTAAACAGGAGGGCGTGAGTTCAATCCCGGCCGAGGTATAGAATTTTATCCTCAATATAATTTGAGAATTTGACCACAATAA
>NW_007451427.1:0-375 GCF_000475195.1 Diaphorina citri | reverse complement strand
TATGTAGAATAGAATCCCCCTGCTTATTATAGGACAAAAAATTATCTATTGCTGTAACATCTTGCTGAAACTGGGGGGTGTGATGGTTCATCCGGATTCTTGAACCACACACATATGCGATCAACCCTCGTGAGGACTTATTCTTCAAGACCATGGAAATAATCTATTAGTTGTTTCATTATTTGCTGTGTTTAATTCTTAAATAAATGAAGCCCTAATTTTGCCAATAACAAGAACAAGTGCCAGCTAACGTAAGTAGGCTGGTTAGAGGTTTGCCCACCTGCTCCCAGTTCACAGAATTCCTTTTGCTCCAGTTGTCTGGTTCAGCTGGTCAAACGAAAACAAAAAGGTTAATGATGCCCACTGCAATCTCTT
>NW_007451426.1:0-375 GCF_000475195.1 Diaphorina citri | reverse complement strand
CGTCAACACCCAGCCTCGGAACCCGGACAGTCTCAAAACAACAACCGCCCTCGGAACCCCCCTAATGGTAAAACCCTTCGGATACGGAACAAACTTTTACGCTTTGCAACGTGGAATGTGCGAACTATGGCGATACCAGGAAAAGTTGACATCATTTCAGAAGAGTTGAATCGTTACAACCTCGATCTAGTAGCACTGCAAGAAACAAGATGGCCTAATGTAGGCAAAGAAAGTACCCATCATCACCAGATTTATTACAGTGGAAATACAGAAGGGGTATATCAACATGGAGTAGCCATTGCAGTGAAGAATTCAATCAATTCAGCTGTTACCGCTTTTGAAGCTGTGAACGAAAGAATCTGCACCATGAGATTG
>NW_007451425.1:0-375 GCF_000475195.1 Diaphorina citri | reverse complement strand
AAGAGCAGTGAATGCAAGGATGAGGGGAGGGCTTAGATATGGCAAGTGAAATATTGGGTTGACTTTTGTGGCACCGGGTAGATAATGCAAATTAATTTTTTGGTTATCATGTACCTACCTACTTTTTTTTGTCCAAGATTTTCCATCCCTGCTTTTTTTACAAATTTATTATGATCTATGACTTCGTCAGACTTTAGACTCTTTAGAGCTTAATACATTCTACTTTCTATCTGTATTTTTTGTACCTATGGGTTTGAATGTGCCATTGAATTTGTGAATTTTCATATGTAATTTTCCACCTATTAACACTTTCTCCCCATTTCCAAAGGATCACTCAATGACACCCGATTTTTCCATTCCTCTAAGAACCTGTAA
>NW_007451424.1:0-375 GCF_000475195.1 Diaphorina citri | reverse complement strand
CTAGGTACGGTACCTACCTATGTACATTCTACGGTTCTGTTCATCATGATAAAATGTAGCTAGGCAGATGGATAGGTATTTTTTTTTCTTCTTTTTTAGTAGGTAGGTAGTTAATAGGTATCTACCTATATTCTAATGACCTCTATTGCTTGTGTTTCAAGCTACATATGTCGAGATCGACCATTTGAATCAGATGCTACGATAGGATCCCAATAGCTGCATGGTATAGCTATATTATGTATGATCTTCCATATACTTACATTAGATACCTAGACCTGGGTACCACAATCAATCTTTCCCATATATACCTACAAAAAAAAGTTTTGATAGAGGGAACTCCAACTGCTAGTCTTTTTTTTTTTTTTTTTTTTTTTT
>NW_007451423.1:0-375 GCF_000475195.1 Diaphorina citri | reverse complement strand
CCGTGCCCCTATGTTTTATGTTTTTGAGTACATTAGCCTGTAGGTTGGTTACTATTTACTTTCTTGATTACCTGTATATCTGTGGAGTTAGGTTATTATAGTTGAGCTGTTAAGGTGTTATATTTGTTCAAATCATCTAGCAGTTCCAGCAGCACTCACATTTTCGTGGATATTTTTGTTACTTTCTATGTACATCGTCCAGAGCTTAACTCCATAAACAAAAAGCTCAGATATAGGGACAAACAAGCCTAAAAGTTGGGTTAAGCTTGTACGAATGTATGGTATCTTGGTATCTACAGCCTCCTTTACATCTGTAAAAGGAACCTATACTATGTAATTCTCTACCACCTAACCTAAGAACTCCACATTATTACG
>NW_007451422.1:0-375 GCF_000475195.1 Diaphorina citri | reverse complement strand
CAAGTCAAGAAAGTTTGACCGCGCTACTAGAGATATTATACGCGACAGGGAAATTAGCCGTTTTCAGGTAGTTGTAGAGGGATATTTATCTATGGCTGAGAACTTGGCGATTAGCTTGCTATAAATCAAAATCACCTTGGCCATACCTACTGTAGATACTGCCAGTACATGATAATTATTTTGGAAATGTAAAAATGGAATTAATAAAAAGAGGTACCCATACGCGTGGTAACTTAAGGTACACCAGTGACGTCATCATCAATTTCACAATATTCCGCCAGACCTTTGTCATCTATATCCCAACCGTCAGACAATTTTTATTGGTCAGCATTGTCAGAAACAAGTTGCGCTTGTGACGTGAGGCAGAGACACCTG
>NW_007451421.1:0-375 GCF_000475195.1 Diaphorina citri | reverse complement strand
GAAGAAGAAGAAGAAGAAGAAGAATTGAATTGAAAATTATTCCATTTATTTTTTATAAATTTATGTACATAAAATAAAAAACTGTAGGTCGCGGTTTCGATTCCCGCCCGGGGCGGATGTTATCCTGAAGGCATGAGGTTCGTTTTCCGAACGGCTGACTTTCTTTTATCCTGTCTTCCCTCTCTCTTCCATTTCGGGACGATGAGACCTTGGCAGTTACCGTTCCCTCTATCACACCACCTCTTAAAAAAAATAATAAAATCATACCTATTTTCATCCTAATTTTAATTATTCCCCCCTCCCGAGCACGAAGTGCGAGTTATTGAAATATTTCACGATCATTAAAAAAACATTTTTATTAAATTTATCTTTTGT
>NW_007451420.1:0-375 GCF_000475195.1 Diaphorina citri | reverse complement strand
CACATATTTGAACTCTTTCATTAGAACGGAAAATAAAAATTGAATTTTCGACCTTTTACAGTTATTTTTTCGGAGTTTCGAGCTCAGATTTGGATTTTTCCCAACTTTTTACATGGAAATCGACCATTTATTTAAAAATTTTATCCATTTGCAACTGCTCCATTGGAGTATTCAAGTTGCTTTCGCCGCTGACTGAAATAAACGAAATATTTTGTATGAACGCCTGGTATTTCTTTTAGTAGTTATGCAATGTGCTAGACAAGACATAATTATGATTTGTGCATTTTAGGGGAGATGTCAGAATTATCATGGACAACCTAGGTCATTATGTAAGTGGGTTTAATACCAATTGACGTGGTGGGTTTTTTTCATTGT
>NW_007451419.1:0-375 GCF_000475195.1 Diaphorina citri | reverse complement strand
TAGTCCCGTCCTGTGGTTGAAATGACCAATGGCTAATGGTTCATTAACAAAAATAATAAAACCATTTAAAAATAGGTAAAGGTACGGTCGGTATATTTAACTTCTTCAATTTTACATAGGGGGAATTTGATAACGTCTTTAGGTAGACACGTTATTTTTTGTAGGTATGTAAGAGAGTGTCTGGTGTAGGTGAGCCCTTTCATGGCTAAAATCAAGAGACTAAATTTAAGGCCAGAGGACCAAAGAGGGTTAATAATGTAACAAGCTGGGTCCGTCCCTCCGGGAATTTTTTAGGCTGTAGTTTATTCGATCGTGGTTAAAGAATACCTATGTACCTACCTAATTCGTTTAATATTCAGTTTATTATCATTCTTG
>NW_007451418.1:0-375 GCF_000475195.1 Diaphorina citri | reverse complement strand
AAAACGAGTTCTGTTACAAAAGTTGAGTCAAAGTTCTGCCAGCATGCTACCGACTACCAGTGGCATGCTCCCAAGTAGCAGCAGTAGCTCTAACCTTCGAGATCCTGTGGTACCCTCTTCTTCTACATTAGACACAGTAAGTAGACTTACTATTTGGTATGGTACACCAACATACCCATTGGCATTTCTAATGAAAGAGGTGTCTGTTGTCTTGTGTGGCAAGAAAAGCTTCAGACCGCGGTTTTTCAGACGGTCTGACAGATCTAGGTCTCGAGCTTTTTCCGCCACACACTTGGATTAGGATTTTCAAAACATTTTTCATTATTATTATTATTATTATTATTATTATTATTATTTTTGGGTGGCACGTGGGTG
>NW_007451417.1:0-375 GCF_000475195.1 Diaphorina citri | reverse complement strand
ACATAGTCGATGCCGTCGATCGACGAGGTAACCAGGTGAATCTCTGTTGTCAAGGCAGTGTACGGTTTCAGTCGACGACGTCGACCAAGTATGGACACAGCTCAATATTGAACTCTATATCGGGAAGCTCGACACTATAGCAGTCCAACAACCTACGAGTAAATCAGGGGAGACAACCCAATGATAGAGTTCTTCCCCCCCTAACTAGTGGCTAGTGGCAACCTATCACTATTTTTTACTTTTTTTTTCTCAGTGTGCCTGACACGAAGTCAGTAGAAACAAATATCTTGCACCTTTGTCACAACACTTGACAAACGGATCTTGCTTGCTATCAGCAAAAAACTGATGAGATAGTGGAACGATTACGGACGTATT
>NW_007451416.1:0-375 GCF_000475195.1 Diaphorina citri | reverse complement strand
GTACACTGTTTCTTGGTTCTTTCTCCAGGTTTCCATACATTCTTGGACTTACTTGCATCTCTAGTTTGGACTTTCATGACATCATTTTGTACTTTCATATTTTGATTTGTTCTTGACATTTCTATTGTTCTTGCTATATCAATTATATCAGCTAGGGTCTTATCTTCATTCTCTTGAAGTAACCTTTCCTTAATGTGTTGATTATCTTCTTCCAACCCTACAATGAAAATGTCTTTTATCAAAGACTCCGTGAGATTTTTAAACTCACATGTACTTGCCAGGTTTTTGAGATCTGTTACGTAGGACTCGATTGACTCTTGTGGTTTTTGGTGTCGAGTGAAGAACTTGTGTCTCTCCAGACTGAGTTTCTTCTTT
>NW_007451415.1:0-375 GCF_000475195.1 Diaphorina citri | reverse complement strand
CCAGATAACAGCAGCGTACTCGAGCTTACTTCTCACAAGAGCCGTGTAGAGTGTTATGATGGTGTCAATGTCTGAGAAAAATTTTGAATGGCGAAGTATAAGACCTAGGGTACTGTTTGAAGATGATACGATGTTATTTATGTGTTGATCAAATTTAAGGTTTGATTGAAAAGTAACACCTAGGTCTTTTTTAACTGTTACCCGACTTATTTGAATATTGCCTATACAGTACTCGTGATATATCATAGATCTTTTTCTAGTTATAGTCATGACCTCGCATTTATTAGGATGGAATGCTAGTTTTATATTGGATAACCAGGAACTGACTGAAGATATGTCCTCCTGCAACAACCGGCAGTCACCGTCACCACTGAT
>NW_007451414.1:0-375 GCF_000475195.1 Diaphorina citri | reverse complement strand
TTCGTAGCGATGAAACAACTGCTACATTGGACGCTTGTGGTCTGTGTCGTAGCATGCCCATCCCGTAGTATGCCTCTCATCAGATGGGCGAGAAGAGACACAATACTTCCCATTTAGGTGCTGGGTCAACACGAGAACACCAGAAAGTAACCCGTCGAAATATTTGCAATCGAAAAACGAGTACAAATTTTTGTCGATGGTGGGATTCGAACCCGGGACCTTCTGCATGGCAAGCAAGCGCGTTACCACTGGACCAACCGTGAAAGATATATGAATACAAATACATATATCTATATCTCACCTTGGTGTCCAAATCATAATACACATCCACCAGGGAAGTATGCTTCTCCTTCATGGCATTCATGAACAGCCGTT
>NW_007451413.1:0-375 GCF_000475195.1 Diaphorina citri | reverse complement strand
TGAAATTACAGGTTATAGAAAGATTCAGTGCGTAAAGATTTGATAGAATAGATTAGAATATACCTTGTTTATCCAGTTGGGATAGGACTGAAAAGTCCCTCTACCCCCGCGGTCTAACCAAGGTCTCATATATTTATTTTGACATATTATGGGGAACAGAAATGACCAATTGATAATGACCAATTGATATGTCAACAAGCTATTGTACCATTTCTAAGTGTACTTTTACAATTAACTTGAAGTTTCAAGTAGCCAGCCTAGTTAGCTTGGAGCGTAACGCGTCTGCTTAGTGCTTTATAAGCGCTAGCTCCCAGGTTGTATTCCCGCCTGCTCGAAATTTGTCCTAAATAGATAGGGTTCGTTCTCGGAACGGCT
>NW_007451412.1:0-375 GCF_000475195.1 Diaphorina citri | reverse complement strand
GACGGAAGAAAGGATAAAACTATTACAAATGAAAAAGTCTAGTAACTGAGGCCTCTTCAGCTGTTTGCGGCCAGAAGGGGAGGGACGGCTTTATCCTTGTTGGTCAGAAAGCTCGTCTCGATATACCTACTTACCACACCAAGAAGGAGTACTTCAATAGTGCACGCACTGACTGATTTGGAGAACATACTTACACACTTTGTATTTGGTAGGTGTTGAAAAATGATCATTTTTATAACATTTACATGCCATTTAACTACAAAAATAAATAAAAATGCCGTTTTCTTGGGTTTACTAAAAAAAAGTAGGGAATATATACGATTAAGTAATTAGTTTTTTGTGTTCTAAACATCTTTGTTCTTATAATTTTTTTCG
>NW_007451411.1:0-375 GCF_000475195.1 Diaphorina citri | reverse complement strand
TCCCATGCCGGGAATCGAACCCGGGCCTTCTGGGTGAAAGCCAGATATCCTAGCCACTAGACCACATGGGAGGATGAGTAGGGAGGGCCGTATATTACTCATATAAACAAAACGAGAATTATTATAAACAAACGAGAAGTTCACATTCACATGCATGGGATTTTAACGTGGTTACGTAAACACTGGTTTGTTTCACATTCACATGTATGGGATTTTAATGCTTATAAGGTAGACGCGCTACCTCCAAGTTAATTAGGATTATGTACTTATTTTTTAATTATTATTTTTTTCTTTTCTTTTTTTTTTAACATTTATCCTTTAAATTACTACATGAGTTATACAACGAAACCAGACCAAATCACTAAGCAGCCCAAG
>NW_007451410.1:0-375 GCF_000475195.1 Diaphorina citri | reverse complement strand
AACAAAATGGCGGCCTTTTTTTCAAAATGGCGGCCAAAAAAAGGGGTTTTTTGAGAATATCTCGTTTCCGATAAAAAAATTCTAATGACAATAAATTAGAAAGTTGTTTGTCTTTTTATTTTCTACATTTTATACATTTACAGTTTTTCTCTAGGATGTACCGTAATCCCGTACCGTAATGATTTTTCCAATATGGCGGCCAAAAAGAGGTTTTCTCACAATATCGCGTTCCCAGTAAATTTTTTCGAAGGATAATGAATTAAAAAGTTGTTTGTATTTTTGTTTTCTACATTTTATTTGTTTACACTTTTCTTCTAGGATGTACCGTAATCCCGTACCGTAATGATTTTTCCAAAATGGCGGCTAAAAAAGAGG
>NW_007451409.1:0-375 GCF_000475195.1 Diaphorina citri | reverse complement strand
TGGAAACAAATGGAATTGTTCTGGATGCTCTCGGATTACATTCTATAATATAGATTTTTTTTTTATAACAAATTTGAAAATTCACAATGCCACTTATTTTTAATTTATAACATATTAATGATAAAAAATATTTTATTTTTTTTATTATTATTTTACAAATACTAAAAACTGGATAAATTGCCATAGAATCCCCAGAATGGATTCCAGCACTTTCTATATGTTCAATAATGAAAAAAAATAGTATTTTTCCTTGTATAACAATTAAATCTATATCAAATTCTTTTGAATTTTCTAAGAATTTTTCTATAAATATAAAAAAGTTATTCTTGATACGTGCATGTATATAATCTATTAATAAAATATTATTAAAAATTA
>NW_007451408.1:0-375 GCF_000475195.1 Diaphorina citri | reverse complement strand
CAACTCAGAGCAAAATGCAAATCAAAATCTCAAAAAGATTACAAGGAATATATACAAACCAAAGAAAAAGAATTCTCAGTTAAACCACAAAATTTCTGGTCATTCATAAAATCGAAAAACCAAGATAACGAAATGCCATCTGTTATGACATACAAAGACACGACATCAAGTGACGGTCAAATAATCGCAAACATGTTCGCCCAAAACTTTTCTTCAGTATACTCAAATGAAAAACTAGCACCGCCAGAATTCGTATTTGAGAAAACATTAGACACGCCATTAAATCAGTTATCCATAAACGAACAAGATACGTTAAAAACGCTGAAACATCTAAAATGCGATTCATCATATGGACCGGATAATATACCTCCTATC
>NW_007451407.1:0-375 GCF_000475195.1 Diaphorina citri | reverse complement strand
ACTTCGTTTTTCCGTGCACTTTTTATCGAAAAATGAAGATAATTTCTCTTTCTTCTATTTGGTGTAATTTATTTCCTTTGAAACTGATTAAAACACTAAAAAAATATTAAAAATACGGGAGCTATAAATCAAACCACTCACTCTGAAAAAGGCGACGTTGCCAACCAGTTAATTTTAATCAGTTAATTTTATAGAACCTGAACGAATCCAAGATATGTACCTATAATTATGTCACGGAATACCTAGTAATATTCGGCAGAAGTACCTATTGTATGAACTTTTGAGAATAATAATGTCCCTACCTACAGATATTTATTGAGAATTTATATTTTTTGTTAGCGGATTTAAATATTGTAGGATTATACTTTTTTGTCT
>NW_007451406.1:0-375 GCF_000475195.1 Diaphorina citri | reverse complement strand
AGTAAGAAATATAAATTCTCTTCCAAAATGTTTGGTGCATGAGGGGAGAAAAAGTTCAGCTTTCTTTCCATACCTATAGTTTTTATGTATTTTCATTATATATATTTTTATTTTACAGATATATATTTTTCAGTTTTTTTCCGCTTAAACTTGTGAGCTCTCTGTTTTCGTATTATGAAAAGTATGCACCTGAATTGAAAGGAGGAAAAAATCCAAGTCGAACAATAAAATACTTTTCCCTGTCAAAAACAAAACTTTGTTGAAATCTTTCTCCCCCCCACCCCCTTTCGAAAGTCGAAAAAAAAAGAAGAATGCAATTTTCTGCAACTTTTTCGAGTGAGCTTGAAAGACTACTGGCACAGTCTACTTGAAATG
>NW_007451405.1:0-375 GCF_000475195.1 Diaphorina citri | reverse complement strand
GTGCCTCTGGATGTGGCACGTCGGGTGAAACCACCCTGTATTACCTTGTAAATAAGGGTGGTCTTTACCATATTTTCTTTTTGGGAAATTGACCATTGACCATTGGAAATTTGACCACTGCTCCAATGAAAACTGATTGGTCAATTTTTCAGTGGTCAGTGGTTTATTCTCCAAAGGAAAATACAAACCTCTTCTTGTAAATAGAAATGTTAAATTGTACAGAAAATTTAGGAACGAAGTAATTTCATTATTGATGCGTTAACCCCTCAACATACGTAGTATACGTACAGATAGATGGTAAAATGTATCTAAAACATTTGGGAATGAATTTGATAGAAAACTTCATTTATGAAGTGTCGTGCAATAGAAGCCAAA
>NW_007451404.1:0-375 GCF_000475195.1 Diaphorina citri | reverse complement strand
CTGTAAAACAAGTGATAAAACTTGCCACCCTGATGTCCACAGCATTGTTGAAAGTAATTGACTGTAAAGTTTTGTCTCCCCTCGGAGGCGACAAACACATCCATTATGATCTTCACTGGATGAGTGGATGTGTGGACGTGACGAGAGGACATGGCATTTGCGTCGACAGATTTGCTGGGAGACCCTTAATCTTTGCTCTGGGACGGAGGAAATTGTAGGGGGGTACGCACTTCCAAAGTGCTACTATTGTTTGAGTGAAAACAACTTAAGCAGCGCACGACCTCAGTGACTCAGTGGTTAAAGCGTTGGACTTTGGATCTGGAGGTTGGTAAGGTCCGTTCTAGGAACGGCTGGCTTTCTCGTATCCTGTCTTTC
>NW_007451403.1:0-375 GCF_000475195.1 Diaphorina citri | reverse complement strand
TAGGGAAAAATCCGCCCCCGAAATTCAACGAAATTGCTTTCCACTTGAAGTTTTGAGGGGTTACACCATGGACCCTGGGTCCCTGGCCCAAAGATGCTCTTGTTTTTAAAGAGCCGAGTCGTCAGATTACATCAAAGAGAGAGAGAAAATTAAATTGAATACCTACTTGATCTAATATATTTTTATTTTTTATGTAGGTACCTACAAAGAAAGCGTCTCTACAAGTCTACACCCAACTTGTTGTTGTATTAAAGAGAAGAGTTGAAATAAAGAGGGAGAGAAGGAGGAGGAAAAAAAGGACGGGATACGCAACCCGCAAATACCTATTTGAGGAGGAACAAAGGAGCCGAAAATTGGAACTACATTTTTAATGAC
>NW_007451402.1:0-375 GCF_000475195.1 Diaphorina citri | reverse complement strand
TATCCTGTCTTCCTTCTCTCTTCGATTTCGGGACGATAAGACCATAGAAGTTACAGTTCCCTCTGTCAAACCTCTTTTTTAAAAAAAAGGGAAAAAAAAGAACCGTGGCTCGTTATTCGTAAAAATTCTTACTTTCCCAAAATTTCCATGACGGAAGATCAAAATAAATACCGACAACTTTTTAATTACCCATTACCAAGCACCTGAGAGCTATGTCCTGATGATGAGCTACTCATGTAACGAAACGCGTCTTGAAACAGCTACTACTTCAGCTTTTTATTGTAGATTTGAGATTTTTTTCAAGGGTGGGGTGGTAGAGAATGCCATAGGCATTAACCCCACCCTTGATCAAACTTTATTTTGTATTTATATGTA
>NW_007451401.1:0-375 GCF_000475195.1 Diaphorina citri | reverse complement strand
ATAACTATAACACCCTGTAAGTAAATAAGTACTATAAATTTTAAGCTAATTGGCTTTTTTTACTCTCTCCATAATATTATTTATTATTATACCTAATTCCCATCCTCCTCCCTATTGTATGGTATATCTAAAATATATACAACCCCTTGTGTAGCTGACTGATTGACTCACTCATACTAATTCTAACCCACTTCTAGATGGGCGCACGGTAGTGCGCCAGGCCAAGTTCCAGCAAAGCACTACTGTGTAATCTTTACAGGAACCATTGCCTACCTCGGTGGTGTAGTGGTCTGCCTACCTCGGTGGTGTAGAGGTCAAGGCGCTCGCCTGGTAAACAGGAGGGCGTGGGTTCAATCCCAGCCGAGGTATGGAATT
>NW_007451400.1:0-375 GCF_000475195.1 Diaphorina citri | reverse complement strand
AAAACCATTGTTTTTCTCGCAAATTACAGGGTTTGTGTTATATTGGGCAATTTAATGACTATATTAAACATTGGGCTTGTGCTAGGGCTCTCTCTCGCTCTTTCTTTCTCTCTCTCTCGTTCTTTCTTTCTCTCTCGTTCTCTCTCTCTCTCTCTCTCTCTCTCGCGTTCGTTATTTCTTTCTGTTTCTACTCTTTCTAAGTTTTTACTCCTTTTCAAGACTTCTCAGAGTGTTGATATAGCCTCATTTTTGTATCCCAGTTTTCCCTCGCTGACCTAGCGATCAATGGACATGTGTTTTGGCGGCCTGAAGTTCGAATCCAGTAGAGGCACAAAGTTTCTGGTGGCAATTAGACAAAGACTTCGGAGTTTAGGC
>NW_007451399.1:0-375 GCF_000475195.1 Diaphorina citri | reverse complement strand
TTACATGTAGCTAGGGCGTTAAGCTAATGAAGTAATGACCATGTGTATGAATGTACACAGACCTGAGAGCAAAGTACCAACATACCTTCATATAGATATTGTTGGGATAGGTCAATACGTCTCCAATGTTTTGTATTTTTATACCTAGATAGGCAGACTTTTATTTTCCTCTTCATAATTGATCCTGTCAACTGTTACTATACAAATTTTCTTTTTGCCTAGTGGTTGCCTTCCACTCAAGAGTCTATTTTTATTATTATTATTATTGTCAACTTCAACACAACAATAAAACATATAATGTCGGAATCAATAAAATCTGGCCAAGATTCAACCAGAATCCTCAGGCCAGGTTTCTTCTTGCTTCTAGTAGATGGT
>NW_007451398.1:0-375 GCF_000475195.1 Diaphorina citri | reverse complement strand
GCTTACAAATTATGAAATGATAAGGATATTAGGCAGCAGCGAGTAATTGGACAAAAAATAAAATAGTAAAAATGATTGACAAATTCCTCCAAAAAAATCTCATCACTTTTCTCTCAAGCCAATTTCATTGACTCTTTTTAAATTGCTAGTAAGATCAACAGAAACATATGTAAATCCGAAAATATAGAAACATATGTAAATCCGAAAATATAGAAACATATGTAAATCCGAAAATATAGAAACATAAATGTAAATCCGAAAATATTGAAACACATGTGAATCCGAAAATACTGGGTCCAATATTAGGAGGTCGACATGCATAAATCCCCCGCTGTCATTGCTCAGAATTGTACCCTAAAGTTCTGCTGGCAAGGT
>NW_007451397.1:0-375 GCF_000475195.1 Diaphorina citri | reverse complement strand
TTTTATATTTCTATCAGAACCTACTAAACTATGTAACTTGTTTAAGCACTTTATTTATTCTAACCTCTCAAGCTGTGTCCACACATAGTCGACGGCCGTGTGGACAACTTGAGGCTAGACTTTTGAAAGCTTTTAAAGTCGGATGAACCATATGATTCGTAAAAAAATGGGATTTACAGCTTTCTTCTTCACCAACGTTTTGGTTATTGGTTATTTTTCACGAGGAATTCTATGTAATCGTGTGATGTGATGGATAAGAAGTGTATACCTATTTTGGTGGTTCAAGAATTGGTCCCATTGATAAATTATCTTGTATTCCCTGGTTCTGGATCGACTGCTGACTCTGCAGAGCTGGGAATATTTCAGGCCATACTA
>NW_007451396.1:0-375 GCF_000475195.1 Diaphorina citri | reverse complement strand
GGCAGAGTCTGAAAACATGGATACCAAGTTTCATGTGCCAACTCGAGTTACAAACAATCAACAACCACGCGCAGAAACAACACGTTATGGGGTGACCAACACGTTTGATCCTCTAAGAAGAGAGATAATGTAGAAATTCTACCAAACCAAAAAGCAACAAATTCTCATGAAATATCAACAATTTACAGAAACAGACTTGGATGCTTGAATCAGTCTTCCAAAGAATACCGCCTTTCTTTTAAACTCTCAGGTGGTCAAATAGCATTCCAGGAGAATCATCAGAAATGCATTATGACTGTGGGGGAAATCGATAAAATTGAACAAACATAATTGAGACACCAATCCAAGCAAGTTTCCAGGAAGGACACGATTGTC
>NW_007451395.1:0-375 GCF_000475195.1 Diaphorina citri | reverse complement strand
CAGATCCTCCACAGCTTAAATACCAAGTTCAAAGTCCACTACACATCACATGAATATTGCAAAAGGGGGTCTCGATACCTTTCCCTATTGTTTGTTTTCAATCAAAAATGAATAATCAATTCACAGGTTAATAATGTTCGGGGCCTGACAAAGTTTACTCTAAGCTCTTCAGTACTATAAAGTCTAAACGCAGTCAAATCAACAAAACCAATAACGTAAAGAAACAAACAAATAGAATAGAAAACTTCAAATCAAATTGTGTGCCTACAGGGTACTTGGTAATTCATTCTTATGACTACCTGTTGAAAGATGAGAATATCACAAAGTCTTTAGAAGAACTCGAAACATTTCTGTGAAGGTCTAAAATTGGTGATA
>NW_007451394.1:0-375 GCF_000475195.1 Diaphorina citri | reverse complement strand
TCGCAATTTAGTTCTGGGTTCTGGTCTGTGGGTTTTATAGGTTCTGGCACCAGCAGTGAATCGGGCATTTCAATAATAGCTGCTCCTTCTTCTTTTTCCTCCTCCTCCTCTTCTTCTTCTTCTTCTTCTTCTTTTTCTTCTTCTTTTTCTTAGTGCCAGGTTCTGGCACCAGCAGTGAATCGGGCATTTCAATAATAGCTGCTCCTTCTTCTTTTTCCTCCTCCTCCTCTTCTTCTTCTTCTTCTTTTTCTTCTTCTTCTTTTTCTTAGTGCCGGACAGAATAGGCACATCGTTGTATATTAATTATCAAACAACTAAATAAAACGCAAGGTCACTCGAGAGGAATTAGAAAACAATAACAAACGATCAGTTCCA
>NW_007451393.1:0-375 GCF_000475195.1 Diaphorina citri | reverse complement strand
AACAGTATCGAGCTGGCCCTTGTATCATTTCTCATTTACTATGTTGTGTCTTGGAAGAAGTCTACAGACCTTGTGAGTGTAGAAGTATTTATATGTATACTGGAACTATTTCTTACTGTTGGCTTTCACCCACATTATCCTGATGGACAACACCTACCAGTTGCTACTATCTAACTTTAATAGAATAGTAAAGTAGAGCTAAAGCCCATAGCAATTACACTGGAGTTGCAACCACCAGTTGTCTTTCATGAGGCTGCGTGCACTTCAAAATATCAAGCAGCTCTAGATAATAACTTTAGTTTTATGAGAAATCTCATTGGTTTCTCTCAGAAAGAATGGCCTAGTGGTCAAGTTCCTTGACATTTGACAACAACA
>NW_007451392.1:0-375 GCF_000475195.1 Diaphorina citri | reverse complement strand
TGTATCAATATTTAGTTGGAAGATTTTTTTTTAAGCTTTTACACATTTTTTGCTCCTCCTTCTCTTCCTCTCTTTTAATTCTACTAGTTCCTCCTTCTCCTCCTGCTCTATTTTCTCTCCTTCTCCTACTGCATCCTTCTTTTTTCCTCCTGCTAATTGTTCCTTCTTCCCCTCTTTTCATTTCCTCTTCCTTCTTCTGCTTTTTCTGATTGTTCCTTCTTCCCCTCTTTTCATTTCCTCTTCCTTCTTCTGCTTTTTCTCCTTTTTGTCCTCTTCATCTTCCTCTTTCTCCCTCTCTCCCTCTTTCTCCTCCTCCTTCTCCTTCTCCTCCCCTATCTGAATTTCGAGGTTTGGACAGAACTAGGTATTAGATTT
>NW_007451391.1:0-375 GCF_000475195.1 Diaphorina citri | reverse complement strand
TGTATATTGTGTCATAAGAACCCAGGACCTCCCACTATATAGTCTCTTTATCACTAAAATGTCTTTTATTCATTGTGTCATGTGTTTGGGTTAGTAGCACTTTAGTGGTTGATTGAACAAGTTATGGTAGAAATAGTTCACTTGATGTAGCTGAATGTCACAAACAACCTCCTCAATAAAGGTCAATAATCTGTTTTCAGTAAAAGTTTGTTCTCCGTTTTTTCTCTGGTTCATGGAAATACATTCTATGACAACCATGTGGACCTGTCCGGGAAAAGAGTTCAGGTCAGGATTCGGCCGATATAGACCATCTTGATCCTTCATTTTTCCTCTCAAGAGTCTATTATTTGCTCTCCGTTGCTTAGTTTTGGTGTT
>NW_007451390.1:0-375 GCF_000475195.1 Diaphorina citri | reverse complement strand
GTTCATCGGGCAAATTCCTGCTGCCTCAAACCCATTCTTGGCCTTGTCAATAGACGCGCTTCTGTTGTAAACCCTTGTGAAGATTTCAGCAACTTCGTACTGTGTTATTTTCTTCCCCTGGTTATTGACCATGTAGAGATCGCACTCTTTATTGTATCCATTCTTGATAGAAGAGAAGAATGTGAGATCTAGAGGTTGCATCTTATGACTCACATGTGGAGAGGGGGAGGGAGGGAGGGAGGGAGAGCAAGTGGATCCCATTGTCCTTGCAAATGTTGAATGCTTGAAGGCTTATGTTCTACATTAGTATGATAATAATAGAGTGTGGGTACTCTGTTGATATTTCTATATTTAAAATACTTGGATCTATGATCT